>NW_010536852.1:424-835 GCF_000687285.1 Phaethon lepturus | reverse complement strand
GCAAAGGAAGGGGTGGGGAAGTGAGAACAGACTCACATGAGCAGAGACCAGAGAAGGAAAGCATGGATTCTAGTCGGGTTCTCCTTTTAATGTAACGCAGGACAAGGTGTGATGTTTTTTTAAAACAGTAGAAAACCTTGCCTCACCAAGACCTGGTAGCAAGCCCAGTGCTGCCTCTTTATACTTGCAGCATTCTTTCACTAATACTGTTGCCATAAATATGCAATTCTTTCCAGTTTTAATCACCTTCTGGCTTAACACCGCTGGCTCATTTTTGTCTTCTTGCACCTTTAGCATAATACTGGAATGAAGGAACGCTCTATTAAGCTTTATGGTGTTATGCACAGCCTTTATATTTACTCTACCAGCAACATTCACAGGATAATAAAATCTAAAAGACTGTTGTGTCAG
>NW_010536852.1:0-383 GCF_000687285.1 Phaethon lepturus | reverse complement strand
AATGAAATAACCTCTGATACAGATACGAGAAGTTTATTGTTATCTAGATCAAAACGTCAAGTTTTCTAACAGCAACACAAGTCACTCCTGTGTTTCAGGCCAGTGCTTCTGAAAACAAAAATGCTATTTATTCATCGGCAACCCTTCGGAAAGCACATGAATTTTCCATTAACAGGTCTCGTACACAAGTACTGTCAAAGCTCATGCCAGAGGTTTAAGTATGCCAATCTCTGCATGGCAGATGAGAACTTTCACATTCATGATAAGTTACTCTCTCCCTCACAAAATTTCACATCAGAAACCCTTGTTTTGATCCTCTTCCCCACGGAACTTGCTGCCCGGGAATAAGGCAAGGTCAGAGAGGCGAGCCTGCCCCTCCAGCC
>NW_010536851.1:13709-30394 GCF_000687285.1 Phaethon lepturus | reverse complement strand
CGGGCACCCGGGCTTTTAAACCCGAATGAAGTTTTTAAACTCGCGTGAAGTGAGAAGGGACATAAGGAAAAAAAAAACCCAGCTTCCAAGTTATAAAGAGTCACTGCGAAGCGTGTGTTTCATGTTTCCCTTACATGCTATTGGTCAGGCTTACAGGATCCCTAAGGATGGCGACTAGCAACTTTTGAGTAATTCCCGGTACGGATCGAGTTAAACAGCAGTTTGTTTCTCTCAGGTCGCAGCTCCACCGCTTGGGTCTCCCTGCACGGCACTAAGAACGTTAAGGGTGTTTAAATTGCCTGCAGCCCCTATGATCTTTTCCAGCTGCCGTATTTCCAACTTCTCTGTTCCTTAATCCACCTTCATTCTTACTTTCTGTGTGACTTCCGTTGCTCTCACATATCTTTGTTCTTTTCTTTTTTCTTTATGCCCTTTCTCCAGCTTCTCTGTTTCAGTTCCGCTAATACAGTGCTTTGCACTTTGACTCTTCTTTAATTTCTTTCGTTATATTTTTTGCATGGCTTCAGAAATGTAGTTTGATCAAAAAGGAAGTGTGATGTATTTGAGAGGAGGGAAGGAAAGATGTTTCAGAAAAGACAGGAAAACGGAGAAAGATTAGGGAAGCCATTTTGTTCTGGAAAGACATGAGTTTTCCTCGGTGGGTAGAGGTGAATAAAGTTATAATGGAAACCTGAGAAAAGAGAAAAATAAAGCATAGTTAGGCGAATGTCATAGCGTGAAAAAACTGCATGCAAACAAAAGCCTTTTCTCAATCCACAGAACCCTTGTTCATTCTGTGGGACAAGTAGTATTGCAAGCAGTGATGTTTTTGAGAAGAAAATTAAAAAAACAGAAATATGTTTCATGTTAACACAAATTTGAACCTAAATTCTTGAAGTAGGATTCCATTTAAAGTAATGATAGTAGATCTTAATATTGTCCATTTTTCAATGATTGAGTACACTGTTAAGACTAACCACTTTACTCTTATTCCTGTTTTCAGTGGAAGAAGCTGACAAGGTCACTGTGTTCCTTGGAAGTAGAGGAAAGTCACCAAAACCAAGGCACTATGAATCAGGTTGCACAGATTGCATTGTCTGGTTAACCATCCATCTTGTTTGAGAAGAAAGGGAGTATCAAATGTGGGTGCTCTAAAAAAACTCACCTACCCATAAGGAGCTACACCTATCAAGAAATTATGAAATTTGAAAAGAACAGGTAAAAACAAAACCAAAACTAACAAAAAAACACAGAAAAACAGTTTCCTAAAGACTCTCTATCTTTCTGTTTCCAGAGAGGAAGGGACAATAGTGTTTACTCGTACATAACGTTTTTTTAGAAAACCTGACTTACACAAATTTTCTGAGATTTCATCACAGTAGGGGAAGGGAAACAAAGAAGTTAAAGACTTAAAGTAAATCATTGTGCAAATATTACTCACTATGCATAATAACACAGAAGTTGTGAACTTAAAGCTAACACAAGGCTGTCTGTAATACTCAAGGGAAGGTGACTATTCAATTTTTTCCGTAGTCTTATAGTATACTGACTGAGAAAGAAAGCATTAATGGTGAAAAACAATTCTGTTTTTATTTTGTATTACAGCTTATTTTTAAGAATAACATATAAGTAAAGGTTTTCTTTTGATTCTTCATTAAAATATTTTAAAATGGATACAGCAGAACTACATGTCTACTAAATATGATGATATATTCCAATTGTGGCTGTTTTTTTGCTTAGTTATGAGTGTAAAACTGTGGACAACCTGATTTCATGAAAAAGGGGACACATTTTGCACTCAGTTTGCCAGCTTGTCTCATGTAAACCACAAAATATGTACTTCAAGTTCTGAAGTAGTAATAATGAAAGCTTTTGGAAAAGATAGCCCCCTTTAAAGTGTGAGTCAAGTTGGAAATGAAGGGACTCATTTGTGTGCTTGCCTGTTTTGAGGGTGAGGAAGAGTCATGTAGAGAAGCACACAGAATAATTTAGTATTAAAAATCTTTGAGTTGTCACTGTATCATCTTTTACCTGGGAAAGACTCATGTTGCACCTCTCAGCGATATTTGGGATATGTGGATGCCATTTAGGTTTTATTACCCCTACAAAGATGATTTCATATCCTTCCATGGCAGCTTGTTCCATTACTTAAGTGCACTAACAATCATAGAGGCTCTCTCCCCTGATATTTGACCTGTATGTTCCTTAGTATAGCTTGAGTCTATAACTGCTTTTTAAGGTTTTGTAGACTCATAAGGTTACTTTAGCCTTTTTCCGTTTAGAACATCCTCTTCTGTTCAAATAAGACAATTGCTTTTCTTTTGCTCAGTATGGTCCATTGTCTTATTCTTATTTCACATCTTTCACCATTTAATTTCTCTGATTTCTTCATGTTCACATAGAAACCTGGGCCATGTCCTCACTAAGGTGCAAGCTATACAGTCGAGCTTGTACAGTTTTGCTCATAATTTCATATATATACACACTTATGTATATATATAAAAATTGATAAAAATAGATTAATTTATTACATATCTACACTCTCTTATTTCTGATTTTATGTTTGGGAATATTGTTTATATTACCTTTCAGTATAACAGTATTTTTCAACATGGGGTGGGATTGTTCACTTCTAAATATAACACATTTACAGATTGTAGATCTGCCTCCTTATCACATTTCCAATTTTCATAGAATCAGAGAATTATAGAATCATAGAATGGCTTGGGCTGGGACGGACCTTCAGAGATCATCTAGTCCAACTTCCTTCCTGTAGGCAGGTGCATCTTTCTAGATATTCATCTAGATGGCATCTTTCCATCTGTTCTAGATCAGGTTGCTCAAAGCTCTGGCCAACCTGACCGTGAACACTTCCAGGGAGAGGGCATCCACAACTTCTCCAGGCAACTTCTTCCAGTGTCTTACTACTCTCATCATAAACAATTTCTTCCTTAGCTCCAATCTACATCTACCCTCTTTTAGTTTAAAAACACTATCCCCCATCCTATCTCTACAGACCTTGGTAAAAAGTCCTTCTCTGTCTTTCTTATAACCCCCCTTAAATACTGAAGGGCCTCAGTCAGGTCTCCCCAGAGCCTCCTTTTCTCCAGGCTCAACAACCCCAACTCTCTCAGCCTGTCCTCATAGGAGAGGTGTTCCAACCCTCTGATCATTTTCATTTTCAGCAGTTCCAACAGGTCCATGTCTTTGTTGTGCTGGGGGCCTCAGGACAGGATGCAGTACTCAACTGGATGCAGCACTTACAGAGGTAAGGCCAGAATTATCATTAGAAGAATCAGTCACAAAGTCTGTTGATTCAGTGCGTATCTCATCTGTTAAATAGCTGACTATCCCTTTCTTTAGAGCAGTTATCCCCAAGACTGTACATTAGACACACGAGCATATTTGCATGTCCCCCACACGGAGTGGTTTTGTTAGTATTTTCATCTCACCAGCCATTTCTTTTAAGAGTAATATGATGCCTTTAAAACTTCCCAGACATGTGGAAATTAGGTTTAATAACATATGTGATGCAGATGATCTTGAAAATTAGAGGAGTAGAAGTTAAGTAAAATGAAAATAGCACAAAATAGGTCTTGGACAGGAACTAATGGGAAAACCAAAAACTTTATGCCAACTAGGTACTGGGTTGAGACTGTTCCAGGGAATTCTAACTGATGGCAGGGTGACTGTGATCTGTGAATATGATGCAGCCTAAACAAGCAAACAAACGATTCTAAGATATGCTGACTGAGGCATTTCAGTAGAAAAAATCTTAATTAATGTGACTATAAATGCTCAGATTAACTTTTGTGAAGTATTATGTTCAGCAATGTTTATATAAAGTAGATTCAGAACAGAAAGACTAGAGCAATGGTGGGGTCAGATAAACAGAATTTAACACCTAAAGATAGATAAGTAACTAGGATAATTCGAATTTGGTGCTTCAACCATACTGTCTTTCAGGCTTCCTGGGATTTTTCTTTAATACACACAGACAAGTTTAAGTTTAGCTTTATATTTCCAAAGAAACAAAAATATTTCATTTGGTATTTTCCATTTTCTCCTGAATTTTCTCTGAATGGCAGAAAACAACTGTTCGGTGAAAATAGCACAAATTCATTCTAATAAAACATTGTCAAGGTCATGATGACTAAGTTGAAAACTGAGGGAAATACAAACCAAGCATGTGTAATTCTAGGTTATTTTTAATATAAACTTCCTCCAAGCTCTGGGGATGAGAAATTAAGCATGATGAGTTTTGTTATGGCATTTCTGTCTTCACACGGATGGGTTTATTTGTAATTTGGTTTATCCTGCCATTCAGGAAATGGTGTCTTTTCTCCTTCCTTTGACTTGTTTAAGTTTATATCTCTTGTCATTTAAATTATTTATTAATTCACTCCTTTTAGGTTGAATGGTCGTCTTCATTGCAGTTCTTTGATAAAAGTTGCAAACCACCAGATGAGGTGCCCAGCTGGAAAGCAGCTTTGCAGAAAAGGACCTGGGGGTCCTGGTGGACACTAAGTTGAACACGAGCCAGAAATGTGCCCTTGTGGCAAAGAAGATAAATGGCATCCTGAGCTGCATTAGAAGTGTTGTCAGCAGGTTGAGGGAGATGATCCTTCCCCTATACCCAGCACTGGTGAGGCTGCACTGGGAGTGTTGTGTCCAGCGAAGAGCCATAAGGATGATTAGAGGCCTGGAGCATCACTCACATGAGGAAAAGCTAAAAGAGTTAGGACCGTTCAGCTTGAAGAAGAGAATGCACAGGGGGATCTTACCAGTGTGCACAAATACCAGAAGGGAGGATGCAAAGAGGATGGAGCCAGACTCTTTCCAGTGGTGCCCAGTGGCAGGACAAGAAGCAATGGGTGCACACTGAAACACCGGGGGCTCCATCTATCAGGAAACACGTTTTTACTGTGAGGGTGACCAAGCACTGGAACAGGTTGTCCTGGGAGGTTGTGGAGTCTCCCACCTTGGAGATATTCAAAAGCTGTTTGGAAATGGTCCTGGGTAACTGGTTGTAAGTGGCCCTGCTTGAGCAGAGGTGTTGGACCAGTTGGCCTTCAAGAGGTCCCTTCCAGCCTCAACCATCCTGTTATTCTGTGATAAACCACTTATACATGTACTTAGGAGTAACAGCTTGGCTAGATTTAGCATCTATTTATAGAGACTACTTCTGCCTTTTTGTAGAGGGTACACATGGGACATTGGTAATACTGATGACAGACTTGGTATTTCAAGTACTTTGCCCAAACCGCTTGTCTCTTTTGTCATTTTAAGGAACTTGATTTTTCACAGGTTATCACTTTGGTTTGCTTCGTTGCATTATTCCTCTCCCTTGAATGACTATTAACAGTCTGTACAACAATTTTGACTCACTGCTTATTAAGTTTATGTCTGACTGAATAAATTATTCTGGAACGAGCTTTAAACTATCCTTTGGATACCTTAATAACTAAACACCTAAAAATAAGCTCAATGCTTGTAATGGGTGGCTTGATTTAAGGCTTATCTGTGTATTTTTATTTTATAAGTGAACTCTTATTTTTGATTGCAGTCTTGTGCAAGGGTATACAAAATACTGAACAGCAGCAACAACTATTATAAATTGCTTGAAAAGATATACAACCCTCAAAATTCTTGTATACTTTTCTATACTTTGCTACATATCTTTAAATCCCTTCTAATACAGATTTAAAAAAAAAATTAAATTGTTAAAATTAGGACAGTCAAGAACTCAAAAATGAGGGAAAATTAAAAAAAAATTAATGTATCTGGCTGCATATATTTTCATAACAGTGACACATTTTTAATGATCCAATTCCATAGCATGTTTCACACTATATCATTCACAGAATAACTATTTCTCAGTATTTCTCTTTGTTATTTTCATGTCTTTCCCATGTATCACCTACTTGGTTTCATATAAGTCACCATGAAATAATAAATAACTGTAGGTTTGGGGTTTTTTGGTGTTTGTTTCCTTTTTTGTTTTTTTATGACTCTTTCTCAGGTGCCTCAACTTCAGTGTTCTTACTCCTTTCCAAAACTTATCTTCAGAACACCCATGTAAGGTGAACAATTATTATCCCTATTTTCTGTAATAGAGGAATTAAATCAAAGAGAGTTTAAAGCTCAAATTGTTGAAAGTTTTTAATGATTTTGAACACAAAAGGTCCATAGTAGCATTATACAGTACTTTGTGTTCAGACCAGAATTTTCAGTGACCCACATCAAAGATAAAGTACAATGTGTTTCTGTAAGTTATACCCCAGGAACCTCAAATTAAATAGTGGCCACCTGTGAAAACATTTTACATGATTTGCCTTATAGCACAGAGGAATCCCATAGCAGAGACTCTACTCCTTCAGAATAGCATTCTTCTACAAGGCAGTCCTTTCACATAGAACTTCCAGTTTCCACAAGAAATTAAATTAAAATGTTTCTTTCTGTGAAAAACAATTTTTTTTTCCTTAATCTAAATGACTTGTGGAGATTGACCTCCTCTTAAGAGGAAAGATGCATTCTCCTGAGCGATATGTCCAGTCTGAAGGGTTCTCCTTATCATTTGGGGGTGGGGAGCAGAGGGGGGGACAAAACAGAGGAAAATTGTCTGCAATCTACTTGTCTTACTTAAACTAATTTTTGGTAGAAAATAATAGAGGAACAATTAGATAAGAGCACTGAAATTCTACTAATTCCAAGGGTTATTCCTCCCACGCTTTTTACTCTTAGCTGAATGCCCGTACTATCAGCTAATGAAAAAACTTATATACAGAAAAATGTCAGACATTTCCATTTTGTATGAGTTTTAACTCAGCTGTAACCCTTTTTGATGCCCATGGGCAGGTAATAATTTAGGTGTGCTCTTTAGAGATTTACTCCATGCTTCTCAGATCTACTCAGCCTTCACTCATTTTCTTTTCCACTTGACTCACATACAGTCACAGACATGCAATGAAATAACGTGACATCATTCAAAACATGATCTCTGTATTATCATTCTGATTGATTTGCCTCCCCTGACTGGAGCAGCTTGACATTTTTTATAGGTGGCTAACTTGAATTGCTCCTCTTTCCAGGCCTACCAGGTTAATAGCAGCAAGCTCTCATGCTTGGAGAGCTTTTCTTTGTTGCAGCTCTCAAATCTGAAGAGCAAGTTGCTTACCACAGCTCTCCTAGTGAAGCAGTTTTTTTCTCTCTGATCAGAAGGCAGTTGGTACCTTTCTTCCCATTTGGTTTTGTCACTGATGAATTACAGATATCTTAACTCCGGGGGACTCAGCCCCTTGTTAAAAATCTGACATAGTGTAAAACTGTCCAGTCAGTATCTTGCTCATGTGCTTAAAAATTTCTTAGCTCTGTGTCTGTTCTTATAACACTTAATATGAATTTATATTAAATTCATAGCTATAATCTGATATTATGAATTCAATTAATTTGGGAAATATGCAGGACACGTCAAGTACTTGTAAATCTGTGTTAAAATGCTGTTACTGTCTTATAAAAGACCAAATGATTTTCCTCCATCCAAAAAACCTATTACAGCAACTCTCATGGTTTTAAAATTATTCTCATGACTGTCATTCTCTGACCTATAACTGTTAGACGAAATCTTATTATATTGGTGCTATGGACTTGTTTAATGGGCTTATACTACTTGCAGCTTGGTTTAATCCCTGCAGTTATTTATCGGTTGTTAAAGCTCTATTGTTCTGTCCATGTGAAAGCTGTTTTACAGAGAATGTGGCAATTGTTCACTGTCATTAATGAAGCAAACAGGAATACAGAGAGAACAGGCAAAATAATGTCATTTCTGAGCTGCAAGTGTGACAGCTATAGGATTGTCTTCACGAAACATTGTCTGTCCTGCTATCCACTGACACATTTTCTCATGTGGATGAACATCAGGGAAGAAGCCAGTAACTTTGGTAAGGTCAATGGAGGAAAAACAAACTGTTCTGGAATTAACTGTCATAGTACGTTAATGATGTTTAGTTTTGATACATTGATCAAGTGTAAAGCAAATGAACAGACTAAACTCCTCAAGGACATTGACAAATAGGAATTGATCAAAAAGTCTTTGTTACTTGTATTTTTCATATTTTTTCAACCTTTTTTAAAGTAATCACTTCTTGTTTTATTTTGTTACAACTGCTTAGAAAATCATCCTGATTTATTTGTTTAATCTGATGAGAAAGAATGCTGTAGTTCATGAAGGGAAAAGTTAGGTAGAATTAGACAAACTGTGAGAGGCATTTAAAAAAAATGTTTGAAGTTTAACCAAAAATTAGAACATTGACAGAATAAAAACTTCTTATCAAAAATAATACTCTTGGTTGATATTCCATTTTTTTATCCAGTGAATAAAAACAAAGAATACAAGCAAAAAAACTTTAGTTGGAAAAAACCCAATTGTCTAAATCACACTTGCAGTCTTTATTTTTCCTATTTGTTATGCACTAAATTCAGGGTAAGTTGAAAGGAAAACAAAATTATGTTTTAAGAAAGCAGAGAAATACATCATTTTATTTATTTGCATAATCCCAAAGTATTTGTATTAGATTTGAGTTAAAAAACTAACTAAAATGGTCTGCCTGTACATGTGTAACTGAGTAATGTTGCTGTTTTGAGCAACTTTTATTAGTAATATTTGAAGTGACATATTCCTTGAAAAGTTTCTGTGATTAAGAGCAAAGGAACTCCCAGGGTGTGAATTCATCTGCTGCTCTTTCATGAAGCAGGTGACTAATAAGATACTTGTAGTACCAAAAAGCAGAAGTATATTTCACTTTTTTATGTAGAATAACTAAGTAATTTTACTTTGAGTCTCCTCCTTAGTATGCCAATGACAGCTATGGGAAAGCTATCAGTAATTCAATAATTGATAATATCAATAATTGAAATTATTTATAAATAATGGTTATTTATAGTGAGAGCCAAATAAAATTTTGCTGCTATTACAATTGTTCATTAAAAACACTCTCCTGAGATATTTTGTTACTTGCTGAAGGACAAGAACAATGTCTGAAGGATATCCCAATCATGTGTATACACACACTCGCTCCATGATTTTCCCAGGGACTAAAATGAGACTGATTAACTTCTTGTTTCCTGGATCATCCTGTTGTCCCTTTTTGAAGATGGGTGCAGCATTTGACTTTCTCCAGTTGCCACTGGCCTCTCCAGTCTGCACAACCTTCCAAAGAGTATGCAGAGAAACCTTATAAGGACATTGGCCGTCCTTCTCAGAGTCAACCATGGGGCACTTGCATGGGTTGAAATCTCTCCAGTAATCCCTGATTCAGTTCTCATCCATAGTTGGTCATTCTCCTCCTTGAAACCTGCCTTTAATCACAGATGCCTGTGAGACCTTGCGGCAAAAGCTCAGGCAAGGAAGGCACTGAGTACCTCGGCCTTGTCTGTGCCTGCTGTCACTAATTGCTGTCCTCACCCAGCAATGGGCCTGTATTTTCCTCACTCAGACTTTTGAACTAATGCAGTGGTAGAAGGTCTTCTTTTTGCCCTCAGTATCCCTTCAAAGTCTCAATTCCAGCTGAGCTTTGGCTTTCCTGACACCAACTCTGCATGTCCTGGGCAACTCTTTTATATTCCTCTTTTGTAACCTGTCCACGCTTCCACCACCTGTAGACTGCTTTTTGCATTGGGGCTGAGTCATGACATTCCTGTTTAGCTAAGCTGGTCTTCTGAAATGTTTTGACATCCTCAAATGTCTTGGAAGGAAGTGTGGAAGTACGATGACCAATAACTCAATTATGAGGCATTAATAAATTATTTTAAGACAACAGAAAAACATTACTCTTAGAAGCCAGAGAAAGCATCTTCCAAAAGTGGGAGAAATCATTAGTACTTAGTAAAAAGCCATCACCTGTTCCTTCCCCTTTTAACCTTATAAAATACTGTATAGGTGCTCAGCTGCAGCTCTTGTATTTAGTGAGATGGAGGATGAAGGAGGCTAGCTGGCAGCAGAGACCTGCCTTGGGTAAAACTATAAAGGAGGAATGACCTACACTAACTGTCTTACTGCCTGATATTTCCCAGATGTTAAATACAATGAAGTGATACTGCCTTAAAATCTTGTTCCCTGTGTCTTGCCTTTCTTTCTCCAGTTTCAAGGTCAATTAATTTTATAACGGGAATTAAATTCAAATTTCATGTCTTGGTTAACTGAAGCTAAGAGAGTTATCATTGTCAGTTAAATTTTATATCCCTTTTCTGTAAGAAATTACTTTAAATGAAATGGCAATTAAATGTATGGTAAAATGTTAGGATAGAGTAGATTTATAATGGCACACAGAATAGATATTTACCAACTGATGCTACAATCCCTAAATGAAATAGAAACATAACCTCACTGAAATACTTCTGGAAATCTAAATCTGAATTGTTATTGTCTTTCTAAACCAAGACAAAGAGCAATCATCTGTAGAAATTACATTGTTGTTGAAAGGCTGACAGAAAGACATAGAGACTAAATTTTCAAAGCAAACACTGTAATCCTATAAATTTAATGTACATGCCATCAAGGATACATTTCCTACTGCTGATACTCTGCAGGTCAGGGAATGGTCAAGGAATAAGTGTGCTTGTTAAGGAGAAGGGAAGCCCACAGAAATTCCCTGATTTGGAAGACTTTCCAAACTGGATTGAGCTAAAATTCATATAGAAATAGCAAGGAAAGATGAATTATACAGACACAATAAAAAGAAAAGCAGTGTACTTTTATGAGAAAAATGAAAAAAATATTTATTTTATGGGAACCTATTTTTGTCTTTATATACTCAGGTAACGCTTTCTAAATCAGGATTTTCAGTGGGTGGCCCTATGATAAATACATAGCCACATGACAACTTGTAACAAGTTGTTGGATTATTTTGACGTTGGTAACAAGTAAACCAACCAATCACTTGCTTCTTGATACATTCACCCCAGCAAATTCTTGCACTTTCCTTATGATAAAAGAAGCATCTGTCCACCAAAGAGCAGGGATGTGTAAAGCTGCATAGCATACAATTTGTAATACTGCAGGTACCTAAGGTTCACCACAAAATTAGGCAGAGCTAAAGACCTGATCCCAGCCTATGACTGGAACGACACACCACCACCCACCACCACCCCTTAAACAAATTGTTTTCTCAGTTTGGTCTTTTATTATGAGAAAAAATATTGCTACATTTACCCCAAGGAAAACTATTTTTAAGACGTGCACAGACAATCATAAAGGATAAAAAAAGACAAACCACTCTTTCTCCAACACAGATCTCACCTGTTTATTTGAAGAGTAAACTAGAATGTCAAATATAGAAGGAAACAAACTAGAGATGAGTTTTGGTCTGGATTTTCATAGCTGTTGTTGTTCTTCAGTGATTTTCAGTGATTCTTCAGTCTGTTCTTCAGACTTTACATTGTTACAGACTCAGAGGAATAACATCAAAAGTGAAGTTACACTCAACTGCCCCTCTAGTTGCGAGCCTTATTTCAGTTTAAAAGAAATAAGTTAATTTCCAACCAGCACCTAAATATTTTACTGTAGAACTATACAAAAGAGATTAAGCTACTGAAAAAGAATTATTCTAGCTATTAAATTCTGTTTTAAATGCCCTTGTGGTCCCTGATCTTCTGTTGTTGTTTTTTTTTAATTTTCACTTAAGAATTTCTGAAGTACTTTTCTGTATAAATCCACTTTACTGCTGACAGAAAACATTACAACCTCATTATTCAATAGGGCAAAGGACTGAAAACAACAGAACTTGGACCTGGATGCAATGTTCCCTAAGTTAGGCAGTATAGATTAAGGAGTATTAGGGTCAGGAGGGTGAGTTAGAGCAGTACTTGTTCTATACTTTTAAATTCTATGATTGTATATATACTTTTTTAAAGAGTATACTACCTTCCCATGTGGTGTAGTATTGACATAGTGGTTTCCAGAACCATTTTATTCTTCATATATGGAACCAGATTTCACATAGAACCACGGAAAATTTAGGCATAACTTTGAATATTTGTTTATTCAACTAGTTTGATTCTCCCCAGTTGTAGCTGGTTAGTTACTTAGTTGCACACATGGAAGTATAAATGCCTGGGTTTGGTTGTGGACTTTTGTTTTAATCATTTTGTGGGCTTCCTATCACACTTTTGGACCAGCGCTTGGGAAGAAGTGGGTGAAGTTAATTCTGAAGTCTTTTTTTTTCCCTCCATGTTTTTAATAGACAACTTAGCAAGAACTACAGAAAATTGATTGGATTCACAATTGTAAAGGTTATCTGAAAGTTATACATGACCTCTTTTCCATTCCTAACAATCCATAAAATCTGTATGTATGCACATTATAGTATTTGCTTCTAGAAGTTTAATGGAATATTATCCAAACATGAGATGAGAAAAGCAAAAATTTTAGAATGTAGATTACTTTTCTGTTTTCCTAGTCTTTTTGTCCCAAAACTATTTCCCCCATATGAAAATATTTCATTAAAATAGAAATACTAACAGCTGACACCCTTTTTCTGCTTCAGTGTTTTGAGTAACACTCCTTCAGCACTTCATTGTGTCCAGTGTATCCTGTTAGTTCCATGAAAAAAAAGAAAGAGCAATCTGTTTGTTGTTTTGGCAGGAAACAGGAATTCTGTCAGCCTTTAAAAACAGTCTTTACTCAAGAGAATACTACCTGCATGTCCTGTCTCAAGTGATTTAGTCAGCTTACAGAAGCATCCAAATTCTGAACTGTTTGAATTTTACTCATAACTAACAAGACTCTATTGGCCACCCAAAATAAAATGTTTGTGAACTAGTTCTGAGATAAGGTGAAGGTTAGACTAAGTTGGAAAACTTTCTAGTCAAATGTTCATATAAAATTGCATTGCTGTCTTTTTCTTTTGATCTTCAGTTTTGATCATCCTCCATACTTCAGCAATATTATGCTTTTATCAAAACCATTTTGTATGTTGTCTTGCACATTTTCAACACACAAGACCACAGTTACAGAAAATGGCAGACAATTAATTTTTAATCACCATTAGTATAAATGGAAATATAAAAAAAAGCTCTTCCTTCTGTTCATCACTACACAATATGTCAAAAAAAAAGTAGTACATTATGAAACAAAGCTAACCCATGCACCCAAACTATTAGTCAGGATTTCAAAAGGATGTAACAAGCTGATGTAATAGCTAAGTGTCTTGTTTCAGCTGGGATAGAGTAAATTTTCTTCCTGATAGTTGGTACAGTGCTGTGGTTTGGATTTGTGATGAAAATAATGTTGATAACATACTGATGTTTTTAGTTATTGCTAAGCAGTGAAGGAGAGTCCAGCTTCTCGTGCTGGCCTGCCAGCGAGCAGCCTGGGGGTGCACGGGGAGCTGGGAGGGGGCACGGCCGGGACAGCTGACCCAGGCTGGCCAAAGGGATATTCTATACCATGTAACGTCATACTCGGTATATAAAGCCGGGGAAGAAGAAGGGAGGGGGGGATGTTCGGAGTGATGACGTCTGTCTTCCCAAGTAACCGTTATGTGTGATGGAGCCCTGCTTCCCTGGAGATGGCTGAACACCTGCCTGCCCATGGGGAGTGGTGAATGGATTCCTTGTTTTGCTTTGTGGCTTTTGCTTTATTTATTAAACTGTCTTTATCTCAACCCACGACTTTTCTCAATTCTACTCTTTCAGTTCTCTCCCCTGTCCCACTGTGAGTGGCTGGGAGTGAGCAAGTGGCTGCATGGTGCTTAGTTGCTGGCTGGGGTTAAATCATGACACTAAGCAAGTGAGAAATGCCCCATTTCTTAATTTCTGTTCCTATGTTTCTGATGTTAAATTTCTCATATTTTCTCCTCTTTTTTAGTAGTACAATTACAGCCTGGAGAATTCTGCATATTTATAGAACTGTTTATAGAAGTGCTGATAATAGAACATACAAATATATGTCAATTTTGTTCTTCTTTATGCATAATATTTTACATGAACTACAATTCCTTTATATATAGGAATGCTTTCACTTGGTGCTTCCAACTATGGTAAAGCTGAGTGTAATTAATCTTCTGTAATTTTTCATATCATCATCTAAATCTTAGCACTATGGAACAGTATTTATTGTTGTGGACTAGTTCATTTTCAGTCTTATCAGGCATTCTTTGTTCTTATCACCCTAAGAAGGAAATATCATAATTTGTGTTTTTATTTCCCCCAATTAAGAACAAAAAATAAGTGAGAACGTTTCTTCTATAAAAGAGATCTTTTGTGGAAAAATGTTTCCATTTCTGGATTCTAGATTTTTAAACTTTTTCATTAAAAATTACTATGTCTGCATTTTGAACTATTTCATTATTCTAATTTAGTGCCTCTTCTAACTGTAATGCAAAATAAAATAAAATATTAAAAATAAAATAAAAAGCATTAAGAATGTTTTCAAGTTAGCACTAGCTAAAGTTTTTTTTTAATGTCAAAATGTTCCTTCTTTTTGCTACAATAAAACCATTTTAATGAAAGATAATCCAAAAAATAGCTGAAATCAAATTGAATATATTATGCTAACAGCATCAAATATGTTTTACCGCCAAGAAACCAATAAGTATCATAAATAACTTCAAATAAAAATTCAAGTAAAACTTAGAAATTCCAGACAAAAATTTCAAAGTGTTTGTGGAAAGGTCCTATTTTGTAGGAGGGGAAATATTTTCAGGCCACACCATAGTAACATGTGTTTGTACTAATGAAACTACACACAAAAATGGTCAAATTAAATACAAACGATACAACCATAAGTATTTAAAATATTTTTTCTTGTTGATCATTTAATATAATTGCTCATTTTATGCATATGTTCTTTTTAGTAAAGGATTAACTACCTAAATTAAGACAATCTACAACCTCTGCTATTTCTACCAACATTTATGTTGAATAAGTGCTTAGAAATGTTAAAAATACTTGTGACTCTTTCAAAAGTAATTATAAATGACATTTGGAGCTTTTATTCTGCGTGGAAGTTTACAGGATATGACCAAGGACACAAATGACTTTTAAATGAAAAGCAGAACTCTTTAGAAATGAGCCTTGCAGAGATAACAGCTGGAAAATGAATCATTGTTCTTTGCTTTTAATAGTTTAATTTAAAGGTCAAATTCTACTTGTTCTGCTACTTTAAGCAGTGTAAGTCATGGCTGCATGTTCTTTCTGCTTCAAATGTATGCTGCTTTGCCTTGGCAAAAGTTGGAATCTGATTCTCTTCTCATTTCAAGATTAAGTTAGGACCAAGCAATGAAGTCCAAGAATATACATGGTCTGTTCTAAAATTGGTGCAATCCACAGGAGAATTGGTGCAAGGACAGTAGAAGATCATATAATCATTTAGGTTGGAAAAGCAATTTAAGATCATCAAGTCCAAGCATTAACCTAGCACTGCCAAGTCCACCACTAAATCACGTCCCTAAGCACCACATCTACACATCTTTTAAGTACCTCCAGGGATGGTGACTCAACCCCTTCCCTGGGCAGCCTGTTCCAATGCTTGACAACCCTTTCCGTGAAGAAATTTTTCCTAATAGCCAATCTAAACCTCTCCTGGAGAAACTTGAGGCTGTTTCCTCTTGTCCTAATACTTCTTAATTGAGAAAAAAGACTGATACCCACCTTACTACAACCTCTTTTCAGGTAGTTGATAAGGTCTCCCCTGAACTTCCTTTCCTCCAGGCTAAACAACCCCAGTTACCCCAGCCACTCCTCGTAAGACTTGTGCTCCAGACCCCTCACCAACTTTGTTGCCCTCCTTTGGACACGCTCCAGCACCTCAAAGTCCTTCCTGTAGTGAGGGGCCCAAAACTGAACACAGGATTTGAGGTGCAGCCTCACCAGTGCCAAGTACAGGGGCACGATCACTTCCCTACTCCTGCTGGCCACACTATTTCTGATATAGGCCAGGACACTGTTGGCCTTCTTGGCTACCTGGGCACACTGCTGGCTCATATTCAGCTGGCTGTCAACCAGCACTCCCAGGTCCTTTTCCACGGACGGCTCTCCAGCCACTCCGCTTGAAGCCTGTAGCGTTGCATGGGGTTGTTGTGACCAAAGTGCAGGACCTGGCATTTGGCCTTGTTAAACCTCATACAGTTGACCTCTGCCCATCGATCCAGCCTGTCCAGATCCCTCTGCAGAGCCCTCCTACCCTCCAGCAGATCAACACTCCCACCCAGCTTGGTGTCATCTGCAAACTTTCTGAGGGAGCACTCGATCACCTCATTCAGATCATTGATAAAGTTATTGAACAAGACCGGCCCCAAAACTCAGCCCTGAGGAACACCGCTTGTGACCGGCCATGAACTGGATTTAACTCCATTCACCACAACTCTCTGGGCTCGGCCATCCAGCCAGTTCTTTACCCAGGGAAGAGTAAACCTGTCTAAGCCATGAGCTGCCAGTTTCTCCAGGAGAATGCTGTGGGAGACAGTGGGGATCCTGGGATCATCAAAGGCACCTGGCTGAGACTGCCCCAGCTTTGAAGATGTGGCAATGCTCATCTGTCAGTGCAAATGCGAATACAAAACATGGACTAAGAAAGCCATGATTCCCCCTGTTTAATTGTGCTCTATTTTCCAGACAGGAGCATCTCTGCAGGTACAGGTGATGACTTTCTTGCAGGTCACCAGCTCCTAGAAACGGGAAATGATTTG
>NW_010536851.1:0-13507 GCF_000687285.1 Phaethon lepturus | reverse complement strand
GAGGAGATCAGGGTGGTCAAGCAGGACCTGCCTTTCATGAACCTGTGCTGACTGGGCCTGATCCCTTGGTTTTCCTTCACATGCCCTGTGTGCGCCCTTAAGATAAACCACTCCATGATCTTCCCTGGTACAGAGGTCAGGCTGACAGGCCTGTAGTTCCCTGGATCCTCCTTCCAGCTCTCCTTGTAGATGGGCTGATGCCCACATTGGCAAGCCTTCAGTCATCTGGGACATCCCCTGTTATACAGGACTGCTGAGAAATGATGTGGGTGTCACACTGGCAAGCCTCCAGTTGTCTGGGACCTCCCCTGTTAACCAGGACTGCTGAAAAATGATGGAGAGTGGCTTGGAAAGCTTCTCCGCCAGCTCCCTCAGTACTCTTGGGTGGATCCCATCAGACCCCATTGGCTTGTGAGTGTCCATGTTGTGTAGTAGGTCCTTAACTGCTTCTTTCTGGATTATGGGGAGTTTATTCTGCGCTCCATCCCTGTCTTCCAGGTAAGGGAGCTGAATACCCTGAGGATACTTAGTCTTGCTATTAAAAACTGAGGCAAAGAAAGCATCGGAAAGTTCCTCAGATTCTTCTTCCAGCCCTTCTTGTGGTGCCCACAGTATGCTTGGGTGCGTACTTGGGTACACTTGGGTGTGTATCCCTTCTGAAGAGTTTATAGCCACCCATTGCAGCACTCCAGTTGTGCAAGTCATACCACCATGTTTCCGTGATGACAACTGTGTCATAGTTTTCCTGCTGCACAAGGCTTCCAGCTCCTCCTGTTTGTTGCCCATGCTGTGTGCATTTGTGTAGGTGCACTTCATTTGGGCTATTGCTCCTGTCCCTTTTTTCTGGGGAGAAGCCCTAATTCCTATATGACCATTCTCAGGTGCTTCTGTGGTTTCTAACACATTAATAACCCTTGTGTCTTTGCTGCCGCGTGGATCTCCATCCCCTGCCTCCACTAAGATGGCAAACCGAAGGACCTCACTAGCACACTGTCCCTCACACATTGGCATGCTGCCCCCCAGTTTTATCTCTAGTAAGCCTGCTTTAACCCTGTCCCCCTTCAAGTCTAGTTTAATGCTTTTTCACTGAGCCCTGCTAACTCCTGTGCAAACATCCTTTTCCCCCTTTTGAGACATGCGTACCCCATCTGTTGCCAGCAGGCCTGGGGTCATGTAAACCAACTGTCCTGGTTTCGGCTGGGATGGAGTTGTTTTTTCTTCATGATAGCTGGTATAGTGCTGTGCTTTGGAGTTGGTATGAGAATAAAGTTGGTAACACACTGAAGTTTTAGTTGTGGCTAAGGAGTTGTAGTGCTTATACTCAGCCAAGGACTTTTCAGCTCCCCACACTCTGCCAGCGGGGAGGTGCACAAGAAGCTGGGAGGGGGCATGGCCAGGACACCTGACCCAGGCTGGCCAAAGGGATATTCCCTGCCACACAACATCATGCCCAGTACATAAACTGGAGTTGGCCGGGGGGCGGGAATTGCAGCTCGGGGACGGGCTATCGGTCACCGGGTGGTGAGCAATTGCTGTATTGGGCATAACTTGTTCTTGTACGTTCCTTTGTCAGAATTATTATTGTTATCATTGTTGTTTCCTCCTTTCTTGCTGTCCAATTAAACTGTTTTTATCTCAACCCATGAGTTTTTACCAATTCTCTCCCCTGTCCAACTGTGGGGCAGGGGAGTGAGGAATCAGCTGTGTGGTGCTTAATTGCTGGCTAAGGTTAAACCATGACACCAATCCATGATCAAAAAACCCAAAATCCTGCCAGTGACACCAAGCTCAGAGCCAGGTATTGCTCTGCTGGCTCTTCCTGCTTCTTCCCTCATCATTCCCTGCAACTGGTAGGATAGAGAACACTACTTGTGCTCCTGATCCCTTAACCAGTCATCCCAAAGCCCTGAAGTCTCTCTTGATTGCCCTTGGACTTCTTGCTGCAACTTCATTGTTTCCTACCTGAAAAATCAATAATGGATAATAATCTGTAGGCTGTACCAGGGTAGGAAGCTTTCTCTTCACATCTTTAACCCAGGCCTCAGGAAGGCAGCAGATTTCCGAGCGAAGTGGGTCTGGTCTGCATATTGCGCCTTGTGTTCCCTTCAGAAAGAACTCTCCTATGACAATGACCTGTCTTTTTTTCTTTATGGAAGCAGTTTTGATGCAGGGCATAGCCTGACTTATCCTCGACAACACCTCTAAGCTAGATGAACCGTCATCCTTGTTATTGTTCAGTTCCACTCACAGAGCCTCATACCTATTATGCCAGGGCACCTCTGAAGGTGGGGTAGTCACAGAGGAGACGCGCCTGCTGCACCGGGCAGGAACTTGTGTCACCGCATTCCCGCATGCAGCCGGGTGAGGAGAGGATAGGGAAGCCTCTGTATCATGTGTCCTGTCTGCCTGTTGGGCCTGTCCCAGGGAAGGTAGAGTGCAATTCCAGCTGTCTCCCTCCCTCATGCACTACCTGATGCTCCTCAACCGAGTCACCTCCTCGCCAAGCTCTGTCACTAAGTGGAGGAGTTCCTCTACCAGTGCGCACCTCCCACAGGTGTGCTCACGCCTGCAGCCTGGCACCTGGGTGCCAGCGTGTTCCCACCGGAGCCGTCTGGGAAGCTGCGTCAGTCGTGGTGGGTGCAAAGCTTACAGGGGCCATGGCTTTCTGCCAGGTGGGTACCATTGCTCCCTGGTCAAGCTGGCAGAGCTTCAGCACCCTTCCTGCGCGCCCCTTCTGCACGACCCGCCACGCGAACTGCCACGCGAACTGCCACGCCACGCCACGCCCTTGCTGACGCGCCGTGCCCCGGTCACAGCGCTCCCGGTCACTAGCACTCCCCAGGGGCTTCTTTCATACCGGGGGCAGGGGGACGTCTTGGCTGCTGTTGTTCCTGGCTGCGCCCGGGGCCCCTCAGCCGCTGTGGCTCGCGCTCAGCTCCCCCGGAGGTTACCCCAGCTCGGGACTGCCCCGTGCAGCGAGCTAGAGCGCTCTGCTGCCGATGCTGCCGGCAGCGGAGCTGCTCGCCTCGGCGACTGAGTGACATGATGTTTTCTAGTCTTTTTTCCTACAAGTGTTGTCAATCCTCAAAGCAGGCTTGTGAGACAGTAGTTGAGTGTTCAAAGCTACTTCATAGATGGAAACACCCAGACCTTGATGAAAACTTGTTAGAATTAAGGTGCTTAGATACTTGATTTCCATCAGTCTGTACTGATTCAGGTCAGCCTGGAAAGGCAGGGATCTAAGCTTTGTTTTAGAAACTTAACAATGTCAAAAGGTTCCTGGTGGGATTCTTATAATGCACCCAACACCTAACAATTTCAGCTCTAATACTATTTCTGTCTCAGCATACGTATTTGAAAGCTGTAAATTCACCAAAGCCACAAGCAGATGTCTAAATGTCTTTTGAAGGAAATGCCTAAGGAGTACACAAAGTATATATGTTAAAATAGAATGGATTTCTAACAAATGCTAACAGCCATCAGAGAGGTCAACAACTCCTTATCTCTACATTTAGGTTGAAAGGGGAATAACCATATCTGATACCGTGGTAAAAACAGAGCTCAAGTATCTGATGCAGCAGGAGGGCTCCTAATCAGTTGCCAGGAGGCCATATACAGCATCTATGGGAATGCACAAGCGTGCCTGTCTGGAAAAGTTGCTCACAGGGAGCCCATACGAGACTTTACAACACTGAAGACATACAAAGAAGAGGGAAAGATAGGAACATGAAACCTTTCTTGTGCCCTTTTTTGGTTTCTTCTGACACCACAGGAAGGATTTAAACGCAAGGGGAGAAGCAGTGGCAGGGCAGCTCCAGCCTTGACACTTTTCCTCAGCACAACATATTAGAGGCTACGCTGAGATCTCTGCCACAGAGAGCTGGGTCAGCTCTTGTGCTGCACTTGGGATATGGCAAACTGTGTCTCTTGGGTGGTACAGACAGAGCAGATGCAAGTTAATCTATGACTTAGGTAAATCACTTACAGTTAATGTTAAATAGAGTAAAACACTTTAGCTCTCCACACCTTTAAATTAGAAAGTTACCAAAACCGCTGATAGTTTTACAAGTGGTGTTTACTACATTTTAGGATTGTGATCTAAACCAGGAGAAATCTAAGGGAAAAGAGAACCTGAACTGGAAATACAGCACACATCTACAGGGGCTACTGCTTTCTAACTGGCCCAAGACATGAGGTACAAGCTACATAAAATCATTCTGAATCCATCAGGTCAAAACTATGTTGCTTTACACAAAATATTTTCTGCAAATGTTCTTTTTTTTGCTTCCTTTATGGCTTGTCTTGTGTTGAAGAATACACTTAGAAACATTTTTACCTGAGTGGCTGTGAATGTGGTTTGGCTTTGTAAAAAGTTACAGGTTAGAGATGGAAACAGTGGGAGATGGTCCTCCAGCAAGAAGAAAGGAAAATGCCAGACCAGAAAAGAAAGGAGGATGGGAATATGGAGACAAACCAGGCAGGGGCCTTGTAGTAGAACAGGGTATTTGGAGCACAACCAGAGGGACAGAGAGTCAAGACTGGAAAATGGAACATCTGTTCTTCCTTTTAGATTGTTTTTATTCCTATTTACTTGGCCCTTTGTGCATAAATAGGTTTCACAAACACACACACGCAAAAAAAGAATTTTGTTTGGTTTTTCACTCTGAGTTACAGTGGGATTGTTACTTGTGGTATGCAATATCAATAAAATGCTGTACAATAAATTTTAAGACAAAAAATATCCCGCAAATTGTGCCACCAAGCTCATTCATCTACTGCTAAGCCATCTGAATTATTTAACAGCAAATTATATTATAGGTATTTTCTTGAAAAATTGAAGAAATCAAGGATTAGTCTGACTGAATTACAGCAATGCACATTTTTCCCCAAAATTTACTGTATTGAATACAGTATCTGGTACCAGCTTCTGCAGCTTTCAGTGGATACAAAATATTATGTTTAAAGTATCTCTCCAAACCTCTACAATCATCTCAGAAATGTAACTGACATAATTGTTACTAGGTTCTTAAAAACATAGTTGAAACACAGCTGTGGTCCATAATAAATGCTGGATTGAGTTAGGAACATTTTAATTATATACATTTCTTTATGAAGTATTTTGGATTATGGAATGATTTGCAAGGTACTTGCTAGGGAGACAAGAAGCCGAAGGTACAGGTCATTGTTCTGGACGGTTCAGGTCTTTCCTTAGTCTCCAAGAGTTTTAAAAGTCTCTTTTAATGATCCTTATTGGAGATATGCCACTATTTGACACCGCTTTTATCGGTCTACAGAATAATACTTCAGGATTATATCTGGGAAGTGGAGGTTTATGTTTAGTACCCTATGCTTTCTTATTCAGCTGTCTGCAGAACAAATGAACTGAACTGGGGACTCCCACATGCCTGCTGAATGCTCTGAACACCAGCTTGCTAAGTGGCTTAATTACCATTTTGGGGCTGAGAGCTTTCTCCCTCTAAAAAGAAGTGACAATCCATTATTTCACTCTAATATAGACTGGGAAAAACATGGGAATTGAGAACATTTCCGAAGGAATGCTAAACTCTATCTTTACTGTAGTGTATGTTTCATATATGCTGTCTTTTTCACTAACATGGTAGGCAAGAAATCGATTTGAAAGATGCAGGAAAAGCAGCTTCACACACAGGTTACAGGCTAAGTAGGAGGGTTCATATCAGCGTTTTTGAAAATGACAACATTCTCACTTGTCAATGTGTGCAGTAACAGTGAGAAATCCATCTGGCAGAAGATAACTGTGATGTTAGTAGAAAATGGATTTCCTAGTTTCTCT
This sequence comes from Phaethon lepturus, assembly GCF_000687285.1. Lineage (NCBI taxonomy): Eukaryota > Metazoa > Chordata > Aves > Phaethontiformes > Phaethontidae > Phaethon > Phaethon lepturus. The sequence goes on along the minus strand of NW_010536851.1, from coordinate 7,695 downwards.
GAAAACGTTAAACTCTTGTGTGTTCTCTTCAGACTTAAAATAATTTTCAATGGGGAATAATTAAAGGAAGTGTAGTAATATGCTGTATTTGCATTTGTTGTCATCTGGAATAGTAACAATAGCATTTTACAATTTCTTAGGGGTTTCTGATATTCTTTTTTAATTTACATCACACTCACATTTTTATCCTATCTAAAAAAATCCCTCCACGAGTCACTGGTCCAGCATCCCTACTAAAAACTAGTATTGCTTCTCACTTCCAGTGGAGACATCTCGTGTCTTGGTATGCAATCATCTGGTTTTTTTATCACACCCATTTCCAGATTATTCCACCTCCCTTCAAAACTGTCAACTCTTGTGCCCTGAGCATTAGTTGCACTGGTTTGACACCTGTATCATATATATGCCCCCACAGTTTCTCCTTGTTGTGTTAAGAGGCAGAGCAATTTGGCAGAAACTAAACCCCCTTGCTTTCCAGTCGATCCTCAGATATCAGGGGGACTGGGGGGCAGCTGCAGCTGAGCTTAGGTTCTGAGTGATGCCCAAAGTCAGCGTTAGTAGTCCGGTCACGCCCAACACCTTCATTGGACTATCATGGGTCCGGATGCACTACTAACATCACACTACCTGCTCAGCCGGACACCTCCTGAACTCACACGGCCGCACTCAGAGGTACGATTGTGTTCAGGGACAACACACACACGACTGAGTCAATCAATAGTGCGATTTATTGAAGCAACAGATACACAGGTTCTTTGGATTGCCAGTGATAAACTCACTGCCTGTAAAGCACGTGCAAATGCCAAAAGTATGAGTAACACCGCTTGGCTACAAATGCGTTAAAAGATGTAAAGTGACTCTGTAGAGATTTCTAAGTTTCCCGGGGAGGCACTTGGTATGACCAAGTGTTCGAATCTTACCCAAATGTGTCCCGATGGGGGGATAGAGAGGCTCAGCCCGTCGACTGATCCCAGAAGTTAGAATAGTACACGACGATGGTATCTTCCCTAATTCCAGCTCTTAAAACACTATTTTATAGTATTTTACTTTGCAGGTGGAGCTTGAGTGACTCTAGTCATACATACCTTTATCAGGATTGGTGCAGAATTCTCTCGCTTCACATTTAAAGGTACAGACTAGGAAAAATTCAGTGCGCACGCTCATTGAGGAGTGGTCGCACCTTGGGAGGTGGGTAACTTTTGAGAGGGGTGTGCATTTTAATATTATAATCATATTATAATAAGCAAAGTTCACTCCAACTACAGCATTTCATCAAAGTTGACAGGTCACTGACCCAGGGCATCGCACGTGCAGCTTATTAATGTACACACATTATTAATGTGTACCCTTAAATTCCCCTGTTCACAGAGAGTGGCTGCAATGTCTCCACTCCGCTCCACCCTCCATGCAATCTCTCCCAGAGTCAGCACACCAAGTGCCCCTGATGTTGCCAACATCTAGGGTTGGCTAGGGAATATGCATGGTATAGACTCGTTGGACACTAGTGCTATGTTCCACCCGGTTTCAATGCTGTTCTTAGAGGGTAAATTTCCAAAGTGCCCCTCAGCGATTACTCCACACTCCTCTATGCTGAAAATATGCATACAGTAATAATCAACAAGGCCTCTTCTCTGTTCCTGGGTTTCATGCATGAGAAGCAGTTGGCTGATCTATCATCTGCTGTCAAGAGCAGTAGAGAGTCTGTGGAGCTCCTCTGTATTCAATAAGTCAGTCCTCCATGTGAAGACTTGTTCAGAAAAGGGAAAGGAATGTTGTAGGAGTAAGCAGTGATTTTGCTTTCACAACTACCAGTGTGTGCATCTATGTCTTACCCCTATTCACAGCACGCATTCTGCTGCCTGAGTCTCATTTGGTGGAGCAGGACAGAGCTGACCGGTCCTCCTGTTATGACCATCAATGCTTTTGTAAGTAATTCTGTTCAATTTATTTTACTAATAATCTTTGAATTAATTTTAATTAATTTTCCATCGTATCAAGGCATTTCAGTCATGCATCTACCTTTAAGCTGCACTACATTCAAAGGATGACTAATCACACTCTAAAAAGGTTTAAATACTTCTTTGAACCTGATCTTAATTTTTATGCTACAATAACAACTGTGACTACTGTTCTCTTTACAACAGCCTGGGAAAGACATTCTGCAAGAAAAGGCTTGAGCCGTTTAATCATCGGGCTTTTCTTCATGTTGTCAGAGGGAACAAGATGGTTCTTGCATCCTCATCTACACAGAGTTCCTCTGACATGCAGCTGCATAGAGTCTAACATTTAACTGTTGGTGCCTGACACGCTAATATCCGTGGAGCTCTATAACCAGCTGAACCAGGGCTGGCTGCAGCTTAATATTCCCTTTAAAATGTAAACACCACTGTGGAGAAAAAATTCAATTAAATTTACTGAAAAGCTAATAGTGTTCCATGCCCGGTAATTAAGTATTTGTACAATACAAAAGAACATCCTATATTTCATGTTTCAAAGCAAGAAATAGCATTAAATCATTTATCCACGCACATACAGGCACACACAGGTAGCTACATTGACAATATTGTATGTAAGGATATTGCTTTCTGGCTATGGTGGCAGGCAAATAGTGATTTAATTTCTGTTACAGTTATCCAACACTTCCAGTAACAATACATGCTCCATGTGAATCAAATAACCCATCCATAACACTTGCCTGCCTTTAAGTGTTTGTAACAGATTATGTTTTAAAAATAGGTTTGATTAACCTTGCATAGAACATACACTTCACAGTCACCCTTTTTTTCAAGGTTGCATTTGTTTGGATCTCATTTTGTTGACAAGGTTACAGAATTGCACCACCGCAGTACAGTTTGGAAGGGAACGCTCCTGTAGCCTCATTAAAAGGATTCTGAGCATTCACACCAGAGCCTGATTTTATTGTCATGGCACTAACAAAAATCCTTGTCTGAAGAATATACCACTGCTTTGTTGATTTACCCTTACCCTTCCTCTTTGAAACTCTACCCATTCTTTTTCTACCAAATGTATACTTAAGTACATTTATTTATTATTAAATAAATAAGAGCCTCAGTAATTAGATATACCATTTTTTGCAGAAACAGTAAAGCCCAATTTTCAGCTATTTTTTCATACCCTGCAAACCTCTCAACCACACTTTGAAATTAAAAGAGCTTCCTTTGAACCCCTAACCTTAATTTTATATAACTTTGCAGCACATAGGCAAAAAGACCCTCCTTGCCTACATCACAGTGCATTCAAAGGTGTTACTCAACTCTTAGTATCACACCCCTGCTTCAGCCATTTGCTCAGCTGAGGCTGTCTGTGCACACACATCTGCACACGCTTGAATGAGCAGAGTCCAGTTCAAACATGTATTTAATAATAAACTCACTGAGTTCAAGACTGTGCACCTTTACTTAAAAAAGTATATCTTAGTTTCTTCAGTGGTCCACCTGAGTATTGAAGATGGACTACAGTGCATGAGCACTACAGAACTGCCACAAAAGGGGAGTGTTACCATCAGATACCTCAAAGAAAGACGAGTTTTTGCCAGACTTCCCATTGAATGCAAGTCCCTCTGTAGCCTGATATCCGATACACATGGGATCAGAAGGAGGAAGCACAAGGTTGTTCAAAGTTGTGTAAGTGCAACCCTGACCCCATCCTCACTGTCAGACCAACCTGCTGTGGGAAAGGAAGAGGAAGGAGTTGCACATTGACTTCCTTGCACTGCATAAAAGATTTTAAGAATCCATTTGTTGAAATCTTAAGTGTCTATTGCAAATGCAATATCCTTAACTAATTATCAGGTATTGGATATGCTGGGGCTCCTGAATATTCATTGTTTGATAGAAAATAAATAAATATACTTCAAAAAGTAAATATACAGTTTGCCACATTTGCAATGAGTCCCCATGCTCTTCTAGCCTTTTACTTCTATTCACATTGATGACAGTGGAAACAGAAATGGTCCCTTGATAAAGACAACTGGAGACCTTGGTCTTCCTGCTGTCCATTTCTTTAATATGTAAATGATTAAAAGAAGGCTGTAACACCTTTCTCCTGCCTTTCTCCACCTTAGTACTCAGGCGGGTACTGGCAGAAGGCATTGGTTAATGGTTCATAAACATTTCTTCCTTAAATTTTGATTTTCCTGGGTTTGTAAGTTAGTCATAGTTATTTCCTGTAGAGTGAAACTGGCCCATAAAGTTGGTGAGGGAACAGTTAATATTCTATTCAGTTAAAAGAAACTTGGGGAAAGCTGAGTGAGGTAAAGAGTATGCCTGTGTTTATATAGGGCTAAATACACACACACACACAAGCTCTAACGCACACACAGTATAAATAACAGGTATGTTCTGATCTAAAGTGTCAGAATGACAACCTCTTTAAATTCTTTTAAATGCTTCATAGGAGCAGAACCTGCCCATTTAGATATTCAGTGGCATGAAAAGTGCTAGCTGTTGGACAGATGAATAAGATTCATGTTGACAGCTGTTTATAGCTCTTTTGGCTGCTATTTATAAAGGGGGGCTGATACAAATCTGTCTATGTCAGCCTACATGTTTTGATTCCACTATTGCAGGTGATGGTGGTAACCTATTACATGTGGTAATGCTCAATAAATTAAGCATCGTGTCATCACTGGGGGGTACCTGCTCTGTTATCTGCGCAGACTGGCTGAAGCTGTTCTGAGGAGTGTGGTTCAAAGCCATTAGTGTTTTCTTCTGTTTTTTAGTTAGATCTTGACAGTTACACTGAAACTGTCAAGTTTCAGTCCATCTCCCACAGTTTCTTTCACCAGCTTGGAAAGCATGTGTCAAAAGTACGTCTGAAAAATGTTAACATCTTGTAGCCTATTGTTTCCATGATTTGCAGAAAACATCCTGATAGATCTTCATATTTAGGAAAGTGAAATTCAGTGGTGAAAAGGACCTCATGATTTCTTCCTGCAAGCAGCTTTTTCCTGGGGTAGTATTTCACCAAGATGCCTTTACTTCTCTTATCTGTTGTTAAAATTTACCGGGCAATATAGTTTCCAAAACTTGCTGTAGGTGAATATTCTATGCCAAGACGTTTTTGCTGATATCCAGACTATACTTCTAATACATTTATTATTATTCTTTTTGAAATGTATTATGCTAAATAACTCCCTGTTTTTGTGGATGCATCCTTCTGACATTGCTAGCCCTACTGAGTTTAGAGAACACAGCACAGAAAGTGTCTGTTTTCACTAACAAATTGGGTCAGTTGCAATAGGCATATTCTGCACTCATGCAAGAAATAGCTTTCCTTTCCTGTGCTCATGTACCAACAGCAAATATTGTCAATATACAGGGCTGCCACATGAGTTCACAAACTGATATGTGAAAATACCTGTATTTCTAAATGGGAAAAAGCCATTAAATCCTGTTCTTTGTCAGACATAAGCAAATACATTTTTTTTCAAATTTTCTTGTTCTATTACTCTATATATGTATTTTGCATAATGCCCATAACCACAGCATGTCAGTGCATTAAGTTTTGATACATATCTATTATTCACCAAATGTGTGAATAGACTTACTGCTTAAGCAACTTTGTGCTTCATGTGGACCTGGCTTTCATATCGGCTAGTGGTGTACTGAACCAATAAAATAAAAACTCCTGTACGAATAAGACGACTCATTTGCATAAACAAACAAAACTGAGAGCAATCTGGAAAAAAGCAATAAATGTGTAATCACAACAAGGAATCAGACCAACCAGTCATTATGAAGTCCTCCAGATTTGCCCTGCATCTAAGCCAAATTCCTAAAATGCCTTCATCTAAGTCATCTACCTGCAGTTGTTCATTCTGGCTTTACAGAGATGAATTTGCTGTTCAGTGTGATCATGGTGTTAGAGTTTGGCAGCAACCCATCTGGCTCAGCAAAATTTATTAGGAATAGGAAATTCTAAAATGAAGGAGGGAAACAATTATCTGTAATTTGCTGTAAATGTGCCTGTTTTGAGGAGCAAAATGCTCCTGAAAATAAATAATAATAAAAAAATATAGATTTAGGCAAGTAGTTTTGTTGTGGATTTTTTTCTGTATTGTAGAAATGTCTCTGCACTGCAGGCTACTGAAGTGATCTTGTAGACTCCTGGTTCGTCATTAATTGCACCAGCTAATAGGCCTGGAACTGGTTAAAAGGCATCAGAAGAGGGAGTTCTCTGAAACTGCCCTCACTCCAGTCTTGTACCAAAATAGTGCATTTATACAGCTTTTGAGACTCAAGCTGTACAGTACTACCTGGACTCATTAAGCCATTGGATAAGCCCCCTGCCCTTGATACCTGCTTGTCGCAGGGCAATTAAAGCTCTGAAACCAAAAGATCAGTTTGCACAGGAAATGGCGTTTGAATCAGAAAAGGACCAGCATGAGGAATATTGAGTTCTACTATCTCTTTTGCACATAAAAACAGTATTACAGCTATAATTTCTAACATTATTACTAATGCTTTAATTGCGCGGAAGCAATATCTAGCATAACGCTCACGATAACAACGGACACAGTCACATACCCACACCTTCGTACATTAATTGACCCTTTATTGCGTAGCCACCACCTTTCCAGCCACTGGAGACCATGGGTGGCAGCCACCTGTGCACCACCCAGATGGTGACTGGGGAAGGGCTCCTACGCTGGTGACATGGGGCAGCTGTCACTGACATCACATATGTCTCTCTGGAAGAATTCATGATTCAAGGGAAGTCCCTGAAGATCCACACCAGGTCTACTGTCTCCACGCTATAACAGGCCCTTAGAGATAGAAAAGTAAAAAACCAAACCTGCAAACACAAACGCTTAATGCAATCTATTACTTGCCAGTTGGTTCACAGTTTCCAACTTAAATACCCCATTGAAGGGCTCTATATGATGTATGGCCATATCCTTACCTTGGTTTTGTATTGCTTTAGGCCCACAAGATTACAACTACATCACTAAGAAATAATTAGGGAGTAAACATGGCAATAATTTCATTTAACTGTATCTTTGTAGAAATCTGATATTTATTAGCTGGTCATTCATGATTCTTCTCTAACAACTAGTGAACACTTGTTCCCTCAGGGCATTTAATCCAACCCTACGATAGGTCTTTAATTTATAAGGCTTGTCCTTTGGCTACGGATAGTATTGCTTGGATTAAATGCTAAAATTTATCTGATGAGACAGTAAAATTAGGTGATTTAAACTTTACTCTTGTAAAACTGTTGCTGGGACTTGTTAGAATAAAAATTTCCTGTGTATTAGAATTTCAGAATAAAGGAAAATATTATTTAGAATACTAAAAAACTCTTTTGCAAAGATTGCAATTTGATTTCAGGAGGAGAACAAGGGAACTAATTACATTTGAAGAGTTGCTGATGACTAGTTAGGAACTAACAGTGAGTTACATGAAATCCAGTGACAGGGAGTTTGTTTACAGATAGTTTTAATCCTAGGGGAAGAAAAAAATAAATAAGATTTCTTGTCATTTCTTTAATGTATGCCAGTTACAAACAGTGGCTTCTCCCCACCTCAGACTGTATCTTTTGTTTGGCTGTTATTGTTATATAAGTTTGTAGAATAATTTAGACTGTAGAAGACTTGGGGGGGTCAGGTGGTCAAAACACTTGCTTGAAAGAGGGCCAACTAAAGGGCCTTGTCCAGCTGAGTTTTGAATATCC
>NW_010536850.1:45871-64268 GCF_000687285.1 Phaethon lepturus | reverse complement strand
CCACGGCCCGCACCGCCACGGGGAGCCTCGGGGACCCCCAGGGCCAGGCCTCAAAGCACTCCCCTCCCTCCCTGTTACAGACCTGCCTCTCCGTGTTTGCCCATAGGGGCTAACTGGACCTTTGCGAAGCTGGAGAGGGAACAGAAGTGGGCCAGGCAGCCTTGCTGTACTTTCTAAGAGTTTTCTGGTAGCTAGCAGCTAAAATCGCAATTGTCTGATCTGTTTCTGCCAGGGAAGGGGGAGGAGGGGATGAGATTGGGAGCAGTTGAAATAACTTGCTGAGAAAATTATGATGCTGGCTACAGGAAGTTACAGAAACCAAAAATAAAAACACAAAGACACAGAGAACCAGTTGGCCTGAAAGAGGAAAAGAGAAAGAAGGGAAACTGTCTGTTTATAGCTGCCCGTTGGGTGATTCGGCACTGACCTGGAAAGGCTGTATAGCTCGAACCCCAGCTGTGCAAGAAAGCGCTTGCAAAGTCACAAGAAAAAAAAAATTGGCTAGGAAAATCTATTTTGATTAGGCTTGGAGGAGCAGTCGTTCAGGGAAAGAAATACTAGATTTTCATAAAGATGGGAAGCGCAGCGTGCAGTCTGTTTTATGCATTTTGAATGTGCCCATCACGTAGGAATCTGGACACCTGGGAACACAGGAGTTGAGGGTGTGCCGGGCTGGGAATTGAGCGGAAAGACAGTGAACAAAACCAGGCATCTGTAAGTGAGCAAATGTTCTCTTCTGCTGGAAACCACAGAACAAGACCTGGCTGCCAAGGCAGGAGCTATTTGAAAAATCAGAAATCAGGTTCAGGCAGTGAGGGGTCCAAAGCTGCAGCAAAATCGAAGCTGTGCTACCAGAAGGGGTTCATTTTCTGGAAGAGCAAAACTTTAAAGTCTCCGCGCAGAGAGTGGGAGGCAGAAATTCCCCACCAGTGAGCCTGATACAAAAGCAAGCTATTGAAACTAAATTTAAATACGTGGTGGGATGGTGTGTCTCTTTTTAAATAAAATATCATAACAAGAATCAGTAGGTGTGAACCCTGCATCCCCGTGAACCTTTCCGAATGCATGCTATTTTTAATGTAATAACTGACTGTCCCAGTTTTGGTATGGAGCGTAGTAAAGTGTTTAACTTGAAACTAATAGCATCCAGTGCATATTTACTGAACATACACCCGCAACTCTGAAATTAAGAGCATCTGTCAGCAAGCCTGAACATAAATACTTATTTTTTCATTTGTTGCTTCTTTCTTTTTCTTTTTTTCGTCTACTAAGATAAATAAGTTGTGGTACAATGTTTTGTGGTCTGTGGAAATGACCAATTAAAAGCTAATATGCAAACTGTGGTTGTTAACCCCGTAGTGGGCTTGCACAGTATCTCTGTGGCTAACCAAATTTTGTGCACTCCAATGCCATGCAGTCCCCCACTAAGGCAAAGGACCGTCAGTCTACCTGGCAGCCTGTGCAGAGCAAAACCCACCGTGACAACACTGATCTCTATAGCACACACTGGTGCACAGACCAGTGCTACACGGATTAGAAGGATTGCGACACTGGAAAATACCCTTTGACAATCTCGTATCTCAAGAGCTGAACCAGAAATCCACACAACCTACCCAGAAAAGCCAGCCTCCATGTCCATTACAAGACTACCAGTTGCCACCAGTAACTTCCAGGCTGGCAGCTCCTCACCCGAGTAGAGTCAACGTGCTTCTATTTCCTGAAAGAGCTGGTGCACATCAACCTTTATACAACTGGTACCTGTTTCTGATATTCATTCTGTGTAACACTGCTACGTGCAGTTGGAGAGTAGAACTTGAAAAGTCATCTCGTTCCTCTCCCCGCCATGGTACAGCGTCTTTCTCGTGCCCAAAAAGCTGAAAGGTTCCCACACATCTCTTCCTAGTGGAGCTAGCTTTCAAAGGCAATATCCAAAACAACCTTTTATCTGATGAATTTGGTGATCCTCTGACCTAAGCAATCTCTCCTGTGGAAGACTCTTGGCCTCCTCTTGTCATTCATGTTTTAATATGCCAGATCTAAAAAAAGAGGACGAAAAATACTTCTGTGAGGTAGATGGCTGTAAAGGGAGCAATCACTCTGCAAACTAAAACAAACCAACCAACCAGTGTTTTAGAAAGAACAGTGCAAGAAAATATCAAAATCAGTGTATGTCGTAGGATAACCTATGGAACTCTAATACAGTTTTCTGTTAATTGAAAAGGTGGCTTTCTACCAAAGCTTATAAAAATTACAATACCAAAGCCTCCTTCTTAAGGGAGTTATGCTAGCTTTATCAATGAGGCTTCTGCATTTAATGTGAGCTGCACAGTAGCATTACTCACAGCATAATAGATGAACAATTTCTGTATTGCAAATCACAAACGTTAGCATGTCCCCATGAATACCTACAGCTCGTTGCAAAGCAGCACTAATAGCAGAGCAAACTTCAACCATGCCTGCAGAGATAACCAAATGCAGAATTTCAGATACAGGAGGGACCCAACCACAGAGCTGACAGTAATGCATAGCAGCCTTTTCTCTTGCTTCCAAGCAGATTACTTTGCCTTTCCAGTCAAAAAAGCCTTGCGAGGTGCCAACATCATGACTGAGCGCCTTGTATTTCCAGCAGAAGTCTTTCTTGCTCATCAACAGGTAATTTCTTTGCTTTTATGCCCTTATGTTTATAACAATAGCATTACCTGCAGAAAGTGTCAACGCCTGTCTATCCATAAATCTCCACCCCATCTCTCTTCTGCTCACCACATGAAATAGCTACTTTGCATGAGCAACCTTCCTCCCTCTTTTACAATCAACACATTGTAATCCAGTTTTTCTGGCTAGGTTGAGTGCATCCACATGCCAGTGAGCACAAAGAGAATGCTGGAAAAGGATTTGCAACCTCCAGCATATCACAAGAGTGGGAAGAGGCTCTGGAGATGGTAATTTCTGCTCTGCTCTGCTCCCCCCAGCAGTGACTTTGAAGCTGTGACCGTCGGAACAGGGAGCACCAGTTGTTCATTACTTTTTCCACCTTGCAACATTGGTGCTTGCAATACCCAAACCCTTACAGGAAAAAAAACACAAACCAAAGCAACAAACAAAAAAATGCAACCGACCAAATGAGGGCTTATGAGAGTTGCAGGAGCAGAATTACTTCCTGAGGCACAGGACTTTCTCTGAGAACGTAACGGTGCCCACAAAGCAGCCAGCAGACAAAGATTTCAGTCCTACCTTGACTCTGATGCTAAGTTTAATATTAGAACATGGCTCTGTTTTGAGTAAAGTGCCTGCTAACCATTTAAAATATCAGCCCTGGAGAAGTTTAAAGATAGTTTAATGGAAAACTGGACAATTGCAACTTTCACCATAAGCATGGCTAAAAGTCAGGTGATTCTTTTTCGACACATATGCAAGTTTGGTTTGATTGAGTTAATCCCATCCATGACCATGAAAAAAATAGTCATTAAAATTCAAAGGGGAGGTGACAAGCATCCAGCAACTGATTTGGATACAGAGAGATCGTACCCAGAAAGGTCTTTAAGCAAGAACTTTGACTTGTTTTTTGCATTAACTCCACCTGGATGGTCTTTTCTTCATGGACACTTAGTTTATTTGCTGGCTTTTTTAACTGGATATTGAGGACTTAATTATTTTTAAACATTAAAGAATATTCCACTTTTAGCAGAAAGTGAACACAAAGGAAAATGGCTTTTCTCTGTTGTTGCATTAGATTTCCTGTTTCAGTGGCAGCAGCTTAACCTTTTAGCGCATTATGAAACTGCCGTGTTGCACAGTAAACTTAAGACGAAATCACACACTCTCTCAGCTGAATTTTTATGTATTTCTTACATCTCTTTAACAGTCTCTATGGGAATCTTTGGCACGGCTTCCAAGGTTTTGAGTTTTTTGTTGCGTTTGAAGGGTTTATTGTTATTTGTTAGGGATCCTTGCATTTGACTCTCTTAAAGTGTCATCTTCATAATAAATAGGCTGGGTGTTATTACAGCATTTTAGAGACTGTTCTGTTTCTCCCACTACACAGGAACATGGTAGGTAACTTCCAGAAATAATAAAAGAAATTACAAACCTTTATTCTAATACCAACCTCCTTTTTTACTCAAATGTGACAGTGCCAACTTCTGTACTGCTGCCTCTGGCTCCGTCCTGCTGCGTATTCAAACTCAGATTAGACAAGGCCTACTGAAATACTAGAAACAGGTTTGAGAAACAAGACAAAGAAAGGAGTGTGGACACATCCACCCTGCATCTTTGTCTGTTGATAGCAGGGAATGTCTTCCTCTGTGTTGCTTTGGCTTTGACTCCTGCTGGGATCTCTGCGTGTTCTCCTGGAACAGCAGTAAAATAATACAAGCAGTACTTTAACATTCAGAGAACTGCGTAAAACTGTAAAGTAAGTGGCAAATGATACTCCTTTGTAGCACTTTAAAAAAGGGTCTCCGATACCTGCAATTATAATGGAAATTGTGCCTCGGTGTAGTAGCTCTACTGGCAGTAGTAATATGCTCAATCTCCTCAAAAGCTGTTTTCTGTTGTCACTGTGCCAGGGTAGGATTATTACTCAAATTATGATTGTGGGAGCTGGCAACTCAGATGATATTTTGTACCACATTACATTTGTTGCAAAAAACATAGTTTGGAGGAATGGTTTAAAAGAACATCAGTTATAATTTGGGAAGTGTTTTTAAGCAAATAAAAATTAATTCAGGCGGAAGAGCTTTTAAATTTAAATGAAAAAGCTTTTTTTTTTTGTTTTTAAACACACAAAGCAGAATAGTTCCCTAAAAGTGCTGGGGAAGAGCCTGTGGTTTTGAGTCTTGCATGATGTTCTGGAGGGGAAATTCAGCTTGTTGAAGGGAAGATGAAGATAAGACCCTCTCCAATGGCACTCTCCAAAATGCCACCACTGCCTTATGTGTGACCAGAAAGGGGCAAACTTTCAACATGCAGGTGAGAGGATAGTATAAAGAGCAAAATTTCAGACTGATCTTGACTTGGGAGCACTTCTGAGATAAAAAGAGCCTGTGTGGAAAGAGTGGACTCATCGGGGGCTAAACTGCTGGCCTTTAAAGGTTGTGATTGATTAAGCTATAAACTGAAGAGCAGCAGGTGTGTGGAACACACCGATCAGTATGCCACCAGCAAAGGCTTAGAAATTGTGCCTTTTTGAGTGCAGGAGAGGCCAGAAAGCAGAAATAAGGAATGGAAAACAGAGTGCCTTTGAAATGGGAGTTGAAGAAGGAAACAAACACTGCAACAGCACATACTTTTACACAAACGCTAAAAATCCAATTAATAAATTGGGGGAAATCAAATGCCTAGTCTTTGTGAAGACAATTACATGCTAGACACATGTAGGACATCACAGTACCAGAACATAAAATATACAGAAAAGATAAGAGTCACCGCTGCTGGTGATGGCGTAGTGAAATTTATTAGTGAGATCTTATAGTCAAATCAAATTATCAAAGTAGGGACCCAGCAGGTGACACACAATCTGCACGAACCGAAATGTCAGCTTTAAGTGTATGTAGTACTGGGTCTGCAGACTGTCTGCCTGACCAGAAGGACAGAGGGGGGATGCTGAGAGAGATCAGATGGGCAACGAGAGCGGGAAATACAACCAAAATTGTACTTCAGGTAACCCCCATGCTGTCTGGACACTGCAGCATTGGAATATAACACAGACTCCAGCAGACTCCATCAACACTGCTTCACAGAGCAGTTGAACAGGGAAGCTGCAGAAGAGATGCAGCCCTTCATTTGGTCCTCATTAATGTGCAAGATCTTGTCCTACATCTTCAGCTCACAGTTGCTGTTCCTGTGTTTATATTCAAAATTCCCACAGGCTTGACATAGGCCAAGCATTCACAGCAGTTGCACCCAGTTTCAAAAGGGACAGAGGCATAGAAATGAGAATGCTTGTGAAGAGGAAACAAAAAGGAGCAGCTAGGAACAGTAAATTCTCACAGGTGGAGCTGAATTTTCTGAAGGATGCACAGCACAGCATCAGTGTGTGCCATCTACTAAAGCCTTGAGAACTGGTAAAAGGAAGTTAGTGCAGGTACTGTCACCGCGGGGTAGATTATTAGAAACAAGAAGTTGAAGTCATCTCCAAATTACAACCCTTTCTGTGTTTTTCAAGTGACATGTTAAAGGAAAACACAGTGAAAGAGCAATAAAAAACTGTGAGCAGCAGCTAGCAAAAGGAATCCAAGCTAGTAGTAAATCCTTCTTTAGATACATCAAGATGAAGCAGCCCAGTCTGATGGATCAAATGAAAACTGTAAAGTAAAAAAGAGGAGAGGCCAAAACACTTGCAGAGAAGCTAAATGATGTATTTGCATGTGTCCATTGGAATAAGCAGATGATCCCCATACTTTGGAAAGGCTGTAATCCAAAATACGCAGAGTAACAAATCCCCAGGACAGTCTGATAGGCACCCAAGCTTTCTAAGGGAGGGCAGCTAAGAAACAGCAGATCTACTAACAGACCTACCTTTCTCTTCAAGTTTTCTCTGTGTCCAGAGACTGGAGGCTGGCAATGGGATGCCAATCTAAAAAAGATTCCAAAGATAAAATGAGGGGACAGGATGAATGACAGTAAAAGCTGGCACGCCTAACATCAGTGCCAGGCAAAGCAGTAGAAACTGCAATAAGAGAATTAGTGTGCACCTGAATAAGTGCACCTGGATAACTTTTGGGGCAGTGCCAACACGCCTTCTCTAAACATAGTATTTCCCATCTAGGTCTCTAGAGAGATTTTTGACGAGGTCAGTGAGCATGCGGACAAGAGTGATCTGGCTGCTATGGTCCACCGGTGATTTCTTGATCTGGATGAAAGCTCCTACTGGGTGAACAAATCAGCAGGCTCTCCTAACTGGAACTTGCTCTTCACATTTTTCTATTGATTTGAGGGGGTTTTGTTGTAAAGAAATTATTTATACCTTACCCTTATTATTTCTGAGAGTGAGACTGAAATATCTTTTGTTATTACCCACAGCTTACATGAAGCTGGGACTTGAACAAGAACTACCTGTCTGTGACTCAACACTCACACAACTTGAGATAAAGTTTGTGGGTGGACAGTGAATACAAATGAGTTTATAGAACTTCTATCTGTACATGACACCATGGGCAAATCAGGGAGAGACTATGAGAGTATTGCTACCAGCTTTTCATCACTGCACAGGTACTGCTGGTGAGCTGGTTTCATGCGCTTGCCGCAGAATATATGAGAGGGAATGTGGAAGATGAAGATAGTACAGAACAGCATAGATCCCGTATGACTCAGATCTGCAGTGCTCTGCACAAGTAATAACCATTAATAAGCTTCTAGGCAAAACTTCAGAGCAGATTTTAAGCTAAACAGACTAATTATTCAGGATTTGGTCACTTCAGATATTACCTGTAAGTATGACATACTCCCACTGTAGTGACCATCAGTTGTGTCCAAGCGGAACCTGTTCCTGGCTTTGATTTCAAAGCCCATTTTTATGTTTCCCCCTGCAACTTTCCAAACATTTCAGAACCTACTGTACTTCCTCTGCTGAAGATGACAAAGAGTAAGTATGCTCTTTATGGTATCTCATGGAAGACTTGACTTAACAACACTGCATGAGTACATCCAGTTATATTTTTAAATGGAAAAAAAAGGGAAAAGATTGTAATACTTACTGATTATAATCACTAAAATAGCTAAACAGTCCTGTTACCACGTTTTGATTTGTATACATGTCTTTATTGCCAATACACCTACATAAATCACAAAATTCTGAAGAAAAATGGAGAATGAACAAAGGGTTATAGTAGTGAAAAAAGTGCAACTGCACATAGAGTCCTCGTTAGTGATCTATTTAATTTATGCTTAATTAAATAACCCCATTTCTTTAAGGAGTACATCTACATTTATTTTTCTTTTTTTTTTTGGCAATAATATGCCTATACTAGTAAAACATCAATTGTTACATATATTCTATTAAACAGCAGCACCTTCACTCTATGAAGTCCATAAGTTTCTTAAGGTCTGTGTGTATTTCACACTGATGAAACAGCAAAATGACCTGGGGCTGGATCTATAATAGGCAGTATTTAAATGCCCCAGTAGGAACCTGTGGCCTATTTAGGTCCCATAGGTTCCAAACTTTGGAAACACCAGACATTTTACTTTACAACCAGTAAACCTGGAAGAATTGCTTGGATGCTGTTGAAATGTATCCAAGCACCTAAGTCAAAGAATCACAGAATCTCTAGAGATCGTCTAGTGCATGCTCCTTCTTAGAGCACGGTCAGCTAGGGAAAGTTGCCCAGGGCTATGTCCAGTTGCATTTTGTGTGTCTCCGTGGATGGGTACTCCACAACCTCTCTGAGCAATCTGCTCCAGTGTTTGACCACCACAGTAAAAAGCTTTTTCTTCTGTTTAAAAAGAATTTCCTTTATGTCAGTTTGTACTTGTTGCCTCTTGTCCCTTCACTGAATGCCACCGAGAAGAGTCTGGTCTGGCTCCATCTTCTTTATTCTCGCCAGCTTTAGGTATTTAGATACATTGATAAGATCTCCCTGAGCCTTCACTCCTCCAAGCTGAACAGTCCCAGGTCTCTCAGCCACTCCTCATATGATAAATGCTCCAGCTCATTAATCATCTTTGTGGCTCTTTACTGGATTCACTCCAGTAAATCCGTATCTTTCCTGTACTGGGGAGTTCAGAACCGGATCCAGCACTCCAGATCTGTCTCACCAGTGCTGAGTAGGGGGAAACGATCACCCACATTGACCTGCTGGAAATGCTCCTCCTAATGCCATTCAGAATACTGTAGGCTTTGCCACAAGGGCACATTGCTGGCTCATGTTCAAGCTGGTGTTCACCAGGACTCCCAGGTAGTTGGTCCCCAGACTCTGTTAATGTGTACAGGCATTACTCATCAGCTGCAGGTTTTGGCATTTTGCTTTGTTGAACTCCATGCAATTCCTCTTGGGTGATTTCTCCAGCTTGTTGAGTTCCCTCTGAATGGCAGCATAACCATTTGGTGTGTCACCCACTCTTCTCAGACTTCAGCTGTCTGCAAACTTGCTGAGGGTGCACTCTGTCCCATCATTCAGGATCATTACTAAGGATGTTAAACCGTATAGGCTGCCATATTGACTCCAGGAGTACACCATTAGTTACTGGCTTCCAGCTGGACTTTGTGCCACTGATTATAATCTTCTGAGCCTGTTATTTCAGCCAATTTTCTATCCACCTCACTGTCCACTTGTCTAGTCAGCAGTTTGTTAATGAGGGTGCTATGACAGCCAGTGATGAAAGCCTTGCTGAAGGTAAGATGATTAACATCCTCTGCTGTCTCCTTGTCCACCAAGCTAGTAATTTCATCATAGAGGCTATCAGGTTGGTCAGGCATGATTTTCTCTTCATAAATTTGAGCTGATGACTCCCAATCATATACATGTCCTTAATATATTTGGAAATTGTTTCCAGAGTTATCTGCTCCATCACCTTCACGGGTATCAAGGTAAGGCTGACTGACCTGTAGTTCCCCAAATCCTCCTTTCTTTTCTTCTTGAAGGTAGGCGTGACATTTGCTTTCTTTCAGTCCTTCCCTGATCACTGGGACCTTTCAAAGATACTTGAGACTGGCCTTGCAATGACATTTGTCAGCTTCCTTAGTACTTGTGGATGCAGCCTACTGGGTCCCATGGACTTGTTTATGTCCAATTTGTTTAAATATTCTGATCTTCTCTGCTGAGGGTATGTCTCCATTGCTCCAGATGCTCCCACTGGTCTCAGGGGCCTGGGATTCCTGAAAGCAAATCTTACTAGTTAAGCCAGAGGTGAAGGCGGCATTGAGTACCTCTGCCTTTTCCATGTCCTTTGTAACCACCATCCTACTCAGCAGCAGGCCCACATTTTCCCTAGTCTTCCTTTCACTGCTGATACACTTGCAGAAGTCCTGACAGTGCAGAGCTATTCAGTTCCTTACTTTTCTCTAAACTTTGTCAAGGGACTGGTCCACTGGGAAAGTTCCCAGACAGAGAAAGAGAAGATGCTGTTGTCCCCTTTTTAACAAATACATTCATGGTCTGGGCATCTTTTTATGAAAGACTCAAATGCAATCCCTTTTTCTAAGAGGAATATGAACCCACATTGATACAGATTAATTCAGTAACTACCAGGCTAAAGCAAATTCTCAGTGACTCCTTTTGGAGCTGATCCACTTTATTCAAAGCACTGAAATATTTATTAGAGCATAAAATGGAATTTAGGTCTCCCTCTTCCCTTTCCCCACACATGAGTACTGTTACTACTGGAGCACAGTCTCACTCATATTCTCATTGTGACCTGTTGAACGTTTACTTATTGTTATAAAGTCTGATGGTTAGGCTATGTTCCCCTCATGAATCTAGCCCTTGACTTGACAACCTGAAGTCTTCAGAAAGACAAAGTGCTAAAAGTATATTGATTTTAACTTTAACTCGGGCACGGATGTGGAATGTAATTGTAATCCTACCTTAAAAATAGAATGATCCAACCACTAACTTCAGAAGTGAATCCTTATTTGTTAAACTTAGCATTTATCTTTAACCTTTACTCCCACACGCTTTTAAAACCACGAGCCCTGCCAAAGAGGACATGGCAGAAACGGCAAAGTAGGAACAAGCAAAAGGGAAGCCAAGAGTCTTGACTTCAAAAGCAAAAGTTAATGGAGACTCCAAGTCAGAGTATATTTTATTCATCTAACAAAACATGTTTAAACACAAGCATTGGGCATAAAAATAAAGCATAAGCAAACACAAACATAGTGCTGGAGATCACTTTAAACAGAAGTTGCCTTCAATTAGTTTATTTTTATAAACAATACCATGGATTTTGAAAGGATTGTTAATGCTGCAATATAACACTGTAACAACACTGTAATGAAACAAGTTTTGGATGGTGATCTCACATTTTTAACCCAGTACATAAGAGAAAATAGAGTTGGTTTATCCATTTCATTACATTATCATTTTAGCTCCCTCCTGTTACTGCTAATAGCCTGAATTGAGAACAAAGCTACTTCAAGTTTGTCTGGAAAAAAGAAATTTGGAAGTTAAATTTTACCAACAATTTTCTGGCAAAACATCTATCTGCCTGTCCTGAGAACCAGTCTGGAAAGAGTGATGGAATGAGGTACTTCACACTGTTACTGCAAGGGGCTTGTTGTCTTTGCAACTCGCACCATACTTGGCAATCGTTCGCCCTAGATAGACCACCAAAGAATTATTTTTCCCCCATTTTATATATGGAATACTCAAAGCAAAAAACAGGTGAGTTGGCCGAGATGACACAGTGGTGGTAGTAGTAAAACCCGCAAACAGAGCCTGAGCCTCCCCAACTCTCAGCATCAGGCAGGTCCTTTTGCCTGTACCTGCCAGCAAACAACAGCAAAATGCATGGCTCTTCCTTTCCCTCTGTCCAGATTTTCTCTGAAATAGAGAAATAAAGACAGGTTGCTTCATGACTCAATGACTGACCATCGCTCTGATGTCATTTGGCTACTTGTTTGTTATTAGTATTGTAACTGCCTAAGCAAAGCCGCAGCCGTGCATGCCCACACATGCTGCATATTCCACCTGCTGGATTTGTTTGCTTGGTTGGTGGTTTGGTTTTTCTCACAAGGGCAGGGTGAAAGCGGGAGGACCCACAAAATCTAAGGCATGTCATAAAACTGGCACTTTACCAGCAGGAGTCAGGGCTAGGTCCCTTTTGCCTTAATTCCTGTCAAAACGCGTGGATTTTCCCCTCTGATCTTGAAGCGTATCGTAACATACTAAGACTCTCATTTGTGGTCACTCTGGGATGCTTGAGCTTAATGCTTTCTGCCAAAAATACTGTAAGTGTTCACTTTACATAACCAGTTGCAATTTAAATGAGTCCTGGGAGGGACAGGGGACTGTTGCAGCATTCTGTAAATGGCACGTTTTATAATTACTCCAGCTCATCGTTTGTAATAGCTGTCAGTACGCACGCACGCACACACGTTGTATCAAGGCAACTAAAGAGAGTTGCAAATAATCAGAGGATGGACAAGGTCAGAAGGTGCTTTGCTAGCCACTGTATTGATTACTGGATAGTACTTCAGCTAAGGTTGTAATAACACCTATAGCATTAAAAAGAAGTAAAAAGTATGCACATCTCTGATATTAAATTATCAAGCAATTCAGCTTTAAAAAGCTTGCTTAACAGTAATAAGATTCTTCTCTAACAATGACACCTAAATTGACTACACACTGAATTACGAGGAACAAAACAAAAATCACTTTAGCATCCCACATGATCTATTTGTTTTAAACAATAACGCATTCTGCTACATCTATTTAGGCACTTACTTGCTAACAGCAGATGCCTCTGTGCTGCAACCAACGTATCAAGCAGGAGAAGAGCTCCAATGTTAAGCAAATGGTGAAAGTTGTTCCTAAATTTCTTTTCTTCCCCCATCTTTTTTTTTTGTACCAGGATATTTTTTCCTTTAATCCCTTTCTTCTGTTTCAATTTCATACTATAATTATAGCTAAGACTGGCCACAAGTTGAACACTGAACTGCACTGGAATTTGGTATACTGCCCATATCTAACTCTTCCTTTTTTCTATCCCTAAAACACCTTGAATGGGAGGAAAATACCTGCACATACTATATAGCCACCTCTCTGGCCAGGTTGTAGGGGAAGGATTACAGCATCCAGGTAGAGCGAGATGTAAACATGTCACAGCAGAGCCTGCTGTCCAAAAACTATTACGGGTTTTTTTTCCTTTTCGTTATTTACATTTTTACATTGGGTATCTGAATGTTTATCACAGTAGCTATAGGATAATGTTTTCTCAGGCACAGTATGCAGTTTGATGCTCCTCTCCTCTTTACAACTTTGAAAATCCCCTCATTAATTAAGATAACAGCCTTCCCCCCCCCCCGATTTATATCACAATAAAAGTATAACTTCTGTTCATTCCCTAAAGTAATTCCTTAATATCAGACTTATTTCAACCTCAGGACTGCTGAAATGTACTACAGGGAGAAAATGAGTCTAAGAATGATTTGTTACCCATCTTGAGGAATTCAGTCATATATCACAAATTGTCTCCTCCCTTTCTGCTAAAAATACAAGCCACAGTGTAAGTATTTATTTTGCAAAGAGATTTACATTATTTTTTGATATTTTCCTAGAATGTTTCATATGCACATTTCCAATTCAATCTCTTCCCTAGAGGGTTAATAATTAGCAAACTGAATTCCCCAGCTGGTTTTGTTCAAAGTGCCGTCATCCTCCTGAATTCAGTCAACATCTATCAGAAACAAAGACGTCAAACAAAACATATTAGGCTTCAGTATTCTCTTGTGAAGTTTTGGCCTCCAGCCAGAAAATTTTGTTATTTTCTATGTAAGCTTTATTTTTCTTTCCCTGACCAGCAGTTAGTATGGATCAAAAGAACCATTGCTTTAAAAATGCAATCATAAAAATAATAAACATTAGCACTGACATAGCACTGTGCACCTTAGGTTAAGTCTTGCATCTGCTTTGGGCGTCCTTGTATTTGGGAACACGCTCCAACGCGGGCTTTCTGGGGGTCCAGCTTTTTTCAGCATCCTGTGAATGTTCTCTGTCTCGAGGGACACAGAAAACCTCCTAGCTGTCTTAGGGCTCTGTTTAAATACCATTTCAAGAAATTTTGAAACTTTCCAGAAACAATGTCCACATCAAAACTAATTTTCTTCTTTTTGGTGTTGTTATCCAAATGGATTAAATACATTTAATTCAAAAAGGGAATTTTTTATTGATTTTATGATCCTGGTAGAACTGGGGTCAACAATTCCTGCCCTTTCTTACAGCTTATGGTTTTGCTTTGAGTATCATGGGCTTTACAGTCCATGCAGCAGCTCTTCATCCAGATTCGGCCGCAGATATACTCCAGCAGACCCGCACGGAGCTAAGCACAGGTATGTGTACATCTGCCAATGGCTGCCCCCCAAGTCAGTCGTATTTCAGTGCTTTGAACCAGGCAGTTGCTGTGCAGGAAGCTGCTGTTTCCACTAACATGTTAGAAAAGAGGAAGAAAAGGGAGCCCGGGACTTCGCTGCCTCCTCTGCAGAACTGGGGGCTGCTGCTTCTCCCAGCAGGCCATCTCCACCTGGGATCCACCTCCAGACCTGCTGAGGCAAGCGGACCATTCAAAGGTACGTTGCAGAGACGTCTTCAAAGTACAACCCAAGTAAACAGATCTTCAGGCATCAGGCGTAGTATAGATCTTTCCTTTTCCATCGCTTGGGTCTGTGACTTCTCACTGGGAAAACAAAACCAAAACCAAAGAGGGTAAAAAGAAACAAAAGCCAAAAAAAAGGTTTCTTTTTTGCATGCATTTTTTTATTTTTGTGCTCTTCTTCATGTAGCAGTTCGGGGCCTTCACTTCCTTTACCCTGGATGTGGATTTTCGGTACCCGGGGCAGGTTGGGTGCCTGTGTCCCACTGGCTGCTGGAGTAGATGAATTGGATGATTCAGCTTTCCTAATTTTGGAACTGTCTCTTTCTATCCTGAGGCAGACCGCAGATTTAACCAGAGTTGTTTCCCATATCCCAGTTGTAGGGAATTTGTGTCCACAGAGATCCTGAATTTGGCTGTTAAATATGTGTGTGGGTCTAGGTTTGGGCTAGAAGGCAGTTGGGATGATGCCTCAGCAGTCCCACAAACACATACACACCAATATTTTCAGGCCAGGCTTACTCAGCCTTACCCAGACTGAGCTGAAGGGGCCGTCAACATCCAGCAGCGTTGTGAATCTATCCCCCAGCCATGGTGGTGGGTTGATTTGTTTATTTCTAAATCATGGTTATCCAGTTTAACAGTGCACGCTGGCACTGGAAGGGACCCTACCACTTACGCTGGCTGCCTGTTGTTCGGCCCAGCTGTTCCCGTGGTTATCTATCACATTTTTCCTGCTCTGGTTTCAGTCAGTTACTTCTCGTTCCGGTCTTCCCAACTAGTAGGAATAACTGATCCCTGTTCTCTTTATACTTTTGCTTTCACCAGCGTTCAGCTCTTCATTTCATCTTTCCTTCCATGAAGGTTTGCTTTGCGCTACATGAGAGCAAATGGGCATGCAACCTGTAAGAGCAGCTGAGACTCGCCCGACTTCTGCTTTACATTCTTACAATCGGGCAAGAATGAAGCAAATTTATATGTAGCAATAGTTAAAATCGAAATTGTCAACCCAGAGTAGATTCTGGAAGATCAAGGGAGGCTAGATGGTCAAGGACGGGACAGAGAAAGGATCCCCCATTGGCTTTCCTTCCCTCTTCCATAACTTAATTGCAGCAGGACAGCCAGACACGTGGTGCATACGCTCCAGACGTGCCATGTTCAGTGGGGCAAGGCACTCCAGGAGCCTGCAGCGATAAAACCAACATGTCAGCTCCGATCCTGGGTATGGTGTGTGGGGAAGGGCCACTCTGCTGGCTCTGTTATTTATGCAACAACTATTTTAAAGGGTAAAGTAGCTGCTGTTTCTGTAGGTATTTATTAATTTATTCTTCCCAGATGGAAAGCCTCCTGGAGCTGTTCTGATACATTTCCACGTTTAACTGAACGGTACTTTACATTTTTTATAGCCACAATGTTTCCCATACGTGCAACTCCATCTTCAAAATTTGCTTTTGAAACAATATTTAAAGTAATTCAATTTGCCTCTTGGTATCATTTTCATCCCACAGGACTAGCAGGACACGATATGCAGCAGCAGAAACATTACTTTCTTACCTGTTCCGAAAGAATCCCCTTGAT
Source organism: Phaethon lepturus (assembly GCF_000687285.1). NCBI lineage: Eukaryota > Metazoa > Chordata > Aves > Phaethontiformes > Phaethontidae > Phaethon > Phaethon lepturus. The sequence goes on along the minus strand of NW_010536850.1, from coordinate 48,446 downwards.
ATTCTTGAAAATTAAGTTCCAGAAAATCTAATGTCTAGGTCATGCAAGCATTTAGGTCGGGCTCAGATTTCAGATACATAATAGGTAGGCGTGCTAGCATCAGGAGAAACTTCCCAAAAGAAACTAATACACATAAAGCACAATTATGCGTAACCTGTGCTAGGACCGTAACTAATGAAGCCTTAAGTGACTTAGAATATTCTTTTACTTTATATTAAAAGTTTATGTGCTCCAGCTCATTGGCAATGTCCAATGTTAGGGATTCTGCTTGCATACCTGAATGAACCTGGAAGCATCCGGCTCTGGGATGGAGTCCCAACTCCAGCGTCATTGAAGCCACGCAGCCCAAAGCTGCTGAGGAGGTAGAGTCTGTCTTTTATCCGCTCCGTGCAAGCTTGCTTTTGGCTTCCAGCGAGGGCTTTCCAGGGCCTTCTTGCCTACAATGCACACAAAGCTTATGGCAGGAAAAAGTGGCAAAGCAGATTTAACCAGGTTATGACTGGGTTCAAAGGCCTAAAATCATGCTTTAGAACAAATGACCTGAATAAATAGCTTCACAAGAGGAATGTACTTGATGGGATAATTTTCACTATTCACTAAAAAAGTAAAAGAAAAAATACAGAGGGTTTTTTGTATGGCATAAATGGAAACTTTTACTTTCTTAAGATGAACATCCATCTATAAAAATCTGAGAAGATATAGAGATAGTTTTGTTTTTCCAATGTATAGTCTGAGACATTGACTCAGCTATTGCATTCTACTAGTCAAGCTGGTGGTGGTGGATGGTCTTCAAGCACCCACCATTAGCTGTAGGGCTGGCCACCTCCACGGAAAGCAGGTTGTTATTTAGGCCGTTATGTGTGTGATTCAGAGAAAAAGTCTTCCTTATTTTCCTGTGCCAGCATGCAGAGGACAGGAACTTTTAGCCCACTACGCATTTCAAGATTTATCTTCTATCTACAAGTTTAGCTGTTGTTCTCAATAAAACTATGTTTTGAAGCATTTATTTCTGAGAACCTCAGTGGAGATTTAGTCTGTAGGCTGAGGTTAAGAAAAGAGTAGGATCTGTTACAATAGCAACAAGCCAACGAACAAAAATAAGCATCAGAAATAAAGGAAATGGTAGTAGAAGCATTTTTGCTATTATCGAGCTGCGCACATTTGGAAACGATTGCAGCTGAGAATCACTTTAGTGGTTATAAATTACCACGGGTTACTCGCAAGCACCGCGGCACGCTGGGTCTAGTACGCTTCCTCAGACAACTGCAACTGCTTCGTCACAGGAGGATCGGAAAAGTCTGAAAGAGCTGCAGTATAAGGAAAGAAGATTATAAAAACTAAGACTGAAGTGAGGCTTTATTACAAAATTATTCCTAATGCCCTTTTTTATGGTTACATTTCTAAGAACAGAATCCGAATCACAATCGTCCTGCATAAAGATAATAGATATAGAAAGGGATTGGCAACTATTAGCTCTGAGGAAATTACAGAATAAATTGAGAGAAGGAGAAAATCTGCTTTCAACAGTGCTATGGAATGATTACTTATGCAATGGATCTCTAAAATGTGTAATAATTTTCATTTCTATGTCTTCATTTTCCTTTTCCCACATAAATTAGTAAGTAAATGCTTGTATTGATACAGTCAAGAAATAAAAGAGAAATCCATTTACAGTAAAGAGACCTGGCTGGAGCATTTTCAGTGAACTACCTTTCCAGCAGAGGAATCAGAACAAAAACATACCAGAAAGATATATTTACTCACTTATTTAATACTCAGTAACCCAAGTGGATTTTCCCATCACTCTCCAAACAAAAGAAAAACCCACAGACCCACGCAAGGACTTGCATTATCCCGATCCGAGCATTTCAGTGCATCCCTTTAAACTTGTTGAGGATGAACACCGAGAATTGGAAAGCCGTCTTAACGCAGCTTGGTAACGTTGCAGCCGTGGCTAGGAACTGACACCGGTATTCGCAGTCCTGCGACTTGGGCGTTTTGCTGCTCATTTAATAAAACTTCTAAAGGATCCGGAGCGCAGATCCCTCTGATTTTTATTCTTACACAACTCGTTTTGCCAGCTCCGTGTGTACCACTACCATCTACTGGCCAAACCGAGACTGACTGTCTTTCCAAGCACCAAGGTCAACCTTAACTCATACCGTCTCGGAACAGCCTAACGCCTGTGAACTCGCTCCTGACGGTTACTTACAGCTGAGGGCTGCAGCAGATTGTAACACTGGCTTTAAAATCAACATTCCACTGATTACCAAAGGAAATATTATTATAGGTCAAGAAGAGGCCTCTTTTTTTTTTTTCTTTTCTTTTTTTTTGAGCTGAGGATTTAGAGCCCGGTTGTTGAACGTGTGCAGTTTAGCTTTTAACCAAAAAATTCTGCTTATATATAAATGCCCTGGAGGAAGGGTATACCGTGGGTTTCATTACAGTGGGTTTATTATTACAAGAGACTGAGAATGCCTGTTACTACACTAAGGGAGGGGCAACACGATGAAAGAAAAACGTGGGGGGCTAAATTAAATGGGAATTTGTGCGATCGTGCCCTTGGAATTACAGC
>NW_010536850.1:41036-45826 GCF_000687285.1 Phaethon lepturus | reverse complement strand
ACTCCCTCCGGACTGTACCGCAGAGATTTCAAGCAGTCCCACGGCTCCTCTCTTGTCCTGACCTAGCCGCAAAAGCACGTGTGTGTGCGCGGAGGCAGGCGAGAGGAGGAGGAGAGCGGAAGGGAGGAGGATCCCTGCCCAAGTAAGGACAGCACTGCACCCAGGAGAGGCACAGCTGGACAGTGCTCTGCTTAGGAGTCATGTCACTCACTTACAGCCCGGTGCCACAACCCTCTGGTCAAGCTGGACATCTCCAGCATACACATCTTCCCATTGCAGACTCCCGTCCAGCTGGGATGTGTCAGCTGCATCACGCTCCTCCTTCCCTCAGAGACAAGCTGCAAGGACTGCTTGAGGTGAATTTTGTCCTGGAATGGAGTCTGCAAAAATAATGACATGGATTTTTTTCCAAACCCCAATATCTGGTAGACAAGGTTTGTCATATGTTGGCCTGAACATACCTATCTCTGGTGGGGATACCTACCCGTCCATCCCCCAAGCAAGGGAGTGGTATGAAACCATCTAATATTTCCCTTTCAGTAAACACATTCAAAGAAGGTGACATGGCAGTGGAAAACACAACATTCATTTGCCTGCTCAGGCTCTGGTGAACCCAGTTCTCGGACATGGGGAGCACTTTGGTGCTACCCATGGAAGCTACTGCACTGCCGTCCATGTATCTCCACCTTCTTTGTGGCAGAAGTGAATGGTGTCCCACACAACACAGCCTCCACAGTCCAGCCGGAAACCTCCTCCAGCCCATCACTTATCCCTGGTGGCCCCAGCTCGCAGCGCTGCAGGGAACGGGCAGTAGGCTGGGAGAATATCTGTGCATCAGTGCCATGCTCCCATCCATCATCCCCCCGATGGTGCCTCCTTCCTCGTCCCAGCAGCTCCTGCACACAGGTCCTGGGGCATCCTTGTCTGTGCCCTGGGAGACACTGGGGACACCACACGCATGGAGACCGTCTGCCGTGTCCAGGTCCGAGTCCAGCCTTGTAGCCAGAAAGAAGGCTGGTGCAAGCTGTCCCTCTCTCACCAGCCGGACCCAGTGCAAAGCCTGGGAACTGCTGTTACAAGACACTACAGCATGGCAGCTAAATAAGCTGCAGAAAGATTCAAGAAAAATTGCAGCACAGAAAATTACTATTCACACTTTAATTTTCCAGTTGAAATAATACAGTGAACCAGTCTGCCAGTAGCACAAGGTCAGCAATATAAACAGTCACCCCATACTCTGATCAGGAGTAGTACAGGAGACCTCTAGTTAAAGGGAAAACAACCAAAAGCTATGGTAACGAAATCCAGAACACGGACTAGAAAGCAATCAATGATTACATTCTTGAGTGAGTAACACCTGCAATTATAAAACTTAAATGATGAAAGAGTTAAAAATAAATATTTAAGGGTCTGGTCCCTCAAAACCATTTTGAAGTAAAGAAGAAGAAAACCACCGCTTGAGCTATTTTTCCCTTAATGCAGGATCATCTACATCGGAGTTCACATTAATCAATGAACGCTATTTTGAGGATAGGGTTATTTATTATACCCCTGCTCTTCAAATATATTTAAATGATTACAACAAACCTCAGAGAAAATTGATAAAAAGCCTATGTCAAGTTTTGTGAAAAAAAAAAACAAACAAAACCAAAAACCTCCAAAAACCCCATCCTCATTGACCACATCAAAATCTGCCAAGAGTCTGCATAACTAGGTAACAGCAGCCTGATAAATACATGTCCTCAGAGATGATGCATCTTACTCTCACAAACAAAAAACATCCTGCAAGCCACTCTACTTGCTGTAAGAAGGCAGCAATTACACACTGGTCAGTGAATGTGATGAAGGGGATTGTTTTGTTTAAGTTCCTCCAACTGTACTTTAAATAGGTGAAATTCTCATGGGGAAGGGAGAGATGGCCACAACCTTTTTTCTTCTTTTTTTTTTTTGGCAGTAAAGAAGCTATCACAGTTCATACATATAAACAGCGGATGATCTGGCAATTGCACTCAAAAGCTGCAGTCCACAAACTCTAATAGTGGACTTCACATAAAAACAGTCCCATGGGTAGATCTACAGGACTAGAATAAACTTTAAAAACATTACTGAAGACTAATGTATGGGGTCAAACCATTAGACAAAATATACACAGAAAAGCTATTTATATTTTATATCATGGAAAAAAGTCGGATTAAGAACTTGTGATAGCTACACCCACAGACATTATCAAAAACAGTATGTTGAAAATCATATTGGGATCAAAACCATCTGCAGCCTCTTAGACAACATTTTGGAATGGTTCTGTAAATCAGCACAGAAATATTCTAGGTACTAAATAATTTTTTAAAATAGCCCTATACATAATTATGACAGGCAATTTTTGCAATGTTTCTAGAATTGGCCGTGTGAAATCTACCTAAAAGGGAGTCATACATTCCTGTATATGTGCACAAATACTATGTAAAAACATTTCCGTTGGCGCTGGCTGCTTCCTTAATTCTGAGGAACATACCTCCATCTTAGGGCTCTTGCAAAATTGTTAGAATGAGTCATCTTAAAACAAACAAACCAACAAACCCAACAACAAATGCAGCCCTTTGCAGCAGCTTTTAGAGATGACTGAAGGCACAGTATATCCATTCTCAGCTAACTCATCGTGACTAACCATTTGTTTGTGCACGCTGCAATAAAAATAAAAAAATAAAATGCCTCCTATTCTTCCGGGTGTTTTCAGAGCCATGGCTGGAGGACTGGTTAAGATGGTGAGAGTCCCACGGAGAGTACGTGTTGCTGTCCTGGGCCACTGTAATTGAGGTAGTGCAGAGACCTGAGCTGGGTCCTTCACAACCATCAGCCTGCAGACCAGCTGGTCAGCGAAATTTATCTCCTTTGTTAGCACCTTAGTATGAACACTGAAAGTGAGAATTGTCCTTCTGAGGGTCTGCTACATGGGGTTATAGCACCCTTTGGGAACAGCAATGTGGCTCCCCCATGTATCGTCCTTAGCTTTTGACCGCAGGGTCTCAGAAGAGCATACATGAACACTGCTTGCAGAAATACTTTAGGTGAACAGTAAAGCAAATTATTACCATAACTTCAGCAAGACTTATAACAGGTTTTTTTCTTCAAACAGATATTGCCCAAAAGAGTCTTCAAAAAAGGTTGATGGGATTCAATTTCTGAAATAACCTAGGTGAGAGATCACATAGTTAAATCTTTAACAGGACGCTGGGCTCATCTCAAATTGATATATTAACTTCAGGATGACAAAGTCCACATGCCATTGTATCTCTAGACTAATTTATTTTATAACATGAACTAGACATCACGGGCTGAACTACCAGTACTCTGGCACTGCCAAGTCAAAAGTGACTTCATCTCTCTGCAAGCTTGGAAATCCACCTGGCAAGAATCCACGGTCTGAAAAATAACTGTTCATTTTGCAGAAGGAATGGCTACTAAGAAAAAAAAAAAATCTACACCATAATGCTTGGACTATGTTTCAGAGTTCCAAAATTCAAGGCCAAATTTTAATGCTGGCTCATGAGCAATTCTGCGACGTTCAAAAACAAAGACACAAAAGCCCAAACATTCGGAAGGAAAAAGCTGCATGAAAATGCCTGCTGCTCTGGGGCCTCAGACACGACTGCTTCATGTGAGCGGTTGGAGGTTTATGGTGTGGGAGTATTTTCAGTTCCCGGCTTGTCCCAAAGGAGCCAATTTGTCCATGGTTCTGCTTTGCATCCTCACCTCATCCTGCCACAAAGCAAAAGCTCTCCAAGGTGGGGAGCCCCTGTGGCATTCACACCAACGGCTGCGAGGCTCTCTCGGCACGGGCACCTCGGGGGACTCCCGAGAAGGAGAAAACCGCTGTAGATCGTGGAGTTTCACATGGAAGACATGACTGCTGGCTATTTCTGATCAATTAATTGTTGTCACTTCTCTCAAAATCAGAAATGAGAATGCTTTCTTCTAAAGCAGGAACGTCAGCGTTGATCTGTGGCAAATAGGCATTTCTGACCCACAGTATCCTGCGGAAGAGTTGGTTATTCTGTTTGTACAAGCACCACAGGAAAAGGGAAATGGCAGCCAGCATCACTAACGTCACGAAAACAGCCAGAGCTGCAAGTCCACGGTATGATGCTGAAAGGGAAGGACAGAAATTCTTATTAAGCAGATATAGTTATAATTATATAGACTTCTAAATATAAACATATAGATGTTTTGTGGAAAACATATTATTACCCCTTATGTGTAACACATTTTAAATTACAGGTTTAACAGTGAAAAATGTTACCTCACAAATTATTGGCTCAAAATGTGTTATTACTCCTTATAAAAAAATATTAAGGAAGTACAGAAGAAACTTACATTTTTCAGAGGGTTCTGTTGCATCGATAGCTGAAATAGAATCCAGAACAGTCATAAAATTACCCGTAGAACTAACAAAAGTTACTACACACATTCATGGTAAAATTGATACCGAGAAGACAATCTACCTAAAACCATGTCAGAGCAGGCTGTTCTTTAGTTTTACTCATGTTAATGGGATTCCAACTGGCCAAGTTAAACATGACCTAATCTGTTATCTAAAATCCCCTAAATTTGTCGGAATGTATTATTTGACATTCGTGCAAGGATGAGCAGCAGCATTTATCCAGTTTTTGAAGTGCAAATGCATGAGCAGATCTGTGCAGCAGTAGATTAATCCAGCTATTGAGTGCAACAGCAACTTGGGCATTTTGGGGGGGCTCTCAAAACACTTCAGCTCTCTCACAGACCCACATTCC
>NW_010536850.1:29514-41005 GCF_000687285.1 Phaethon lepturus | reverse complement strand
GTCTCTGCGGGTCTCCCGGGCTGCGCCTGCCCATCCGCGGGGTCTGTGGAGGCCAGCCTGACGCTCTGCCATACAAGGGAAGGCTGAGAGAACTGGGTTTGTTCAGCCTTGGGAAAAGCAGGCTCAGGGGAGAGCTTATCGCCACGTTCCAGTCTTTAAAGGGTGGCTGCAAAGAAAATGGAGACTCCCTTTTTACAAGGAGTTACATGGAAAAGACGGGGGTAATGGGTACAAGTTACTCCTGGGAAGATTCCAACTGGACGCAAGAGGAAATGTTCACAATGAGAACAATCAGCCATTGCAATAATCTCCCCAGGGAAGTGGTGGATTCCCCAACATTGGACACTTTCAAGATTCGGCTGGACTGGGCGTTGGGCCATCTTGTCTAGACTGTGCTTTTGCCCAGAAAAGTTGGACCAGATGATCCCTGAGGTCCCTTCCAACCTGGTACTCTGACTCTCTGCGCACGGCCGGCTACCACAGACAGCAATAATGCAACGGCTGCCCAGGTTCCTCAACGGAAGGTTACCCTGGCTGGTTGGGTTTTTTACAGGTATTTTTTCTAATATATATAATATCTAATAAAATACCCGATTTTCCCTAATGCCAAGAGACAGAATTATGTAATTAGAATTAAATTTAAGTGGAAACTAAAAGCAAGTAAGCAAGCGACAAGGAACATGTAAAACAATGGTTAAAAGGACACAATTGCCTCCTTTTTATGGAAGAACATACCTGCATCCATTTTACAAACAAATCCCTTTTTTTCTCTGCATGGAGATAATTGCCAGACTCCATCTGTGGTCCTCAGGCTGATACAGAAATTCCCTTTGAGATGATCAAATTCAGGCTCCCTGATGCCCCAGTTAGAATAATTTAAGGGAGAGCCATCAAACCAGGAGACTGTCTCATCTAAGGGTAGAAGTTATAAATCATTATAAAATACCATCCTGTTTTGATCATTATCTTTGTTTCAGTTGGACTTAGCCTCGCATAAGTAAATATTGAATTAAAGAATGCCGGGATTTTGTCTGTTTGGCTACTACATTACTTTCTTTTTTTTAAGGATTTAAAAATAGCCTATGTATAAGAAGATAGCCTGTAGTGCTTCTTTAAGAAGAAAATAAGGGCTTTCACATACATCTATACATATGGAGCATACAGAATACTAATAAGTAATAATTACAGAAAGCTTGACTAGTTTTCCTACATCATAAACAGGTAATAGGCAGCGAAAAAAAAAGTCTCAAAAGATAACAGTTTTAGAAGATGGTTACACCAGCATTCAAATAAAAACCAAACCAGGTTCTTACATGCAGTTCTCTTCCACCCAGAACTTACTGTCTGTAACAAGCAGGATGTTCAACCAAACCATTTGCACAGAATAACCAAAACTGTGCAGTTCTTCCAGAATGAATGCATTTTCATCTTCGTCTTGAATAGTTAGGAGATTTGATCCTACAGATTAAACACAGAACAAATTTTCAAACAGTCCATGCATGCCATTAAAATGCATTTAAAAAACTGAATATTATTAACCTTAACTGGAAAGCTTAAAAAGTCTGGTTATAAGTTCTTAAGTTTGCAGTTAATGTGAAAATGCTCAGGTTGATACAAAACTGTTCTCACATGATTTTACAACAAGTTTGAAGGGAAAGAAATGCATCTTATCTGTTATTCTAGAAATCAATATTTTCACATGGAAAGGAATATTTCTTTGAAGTACGTTGCCTCCAATTTAATAGCTGGCTTATGAGCTCCACTGTCATTATCTTGAACTACAGAAAACACATGCCATGACTTCAGTCATTTCAGAAAATGTATCTTTTTTTAGGATATCACAATGACATTTTGTAGCGATAAAATACTCACTTACCTTGATTTTTGCAGACTTCATAGGCAGTATCAAAACTTGTGCCCTGCAGAACTGTGGAAAAGCTGTAGCAACTGTTTTTGAATTTGATCCAGGGAACATTTTTTTCTGAACATAAGCCTTTATATGCAGTGAGTTTCTCTTCTGTGATAAAAATAACAGCACAGCTTTATTGGCACAACAACTTACACATTAATATAACATTCCACACACCGTTTTGGAGTAATGCTAATAAGCACGTTACTGTGTTATGCCTCTATTTTTCCAAGCGAAAATCTAGTGGTTATATATATTTGTATTAGCAGAGCAAAGCTGGGTTTATTTCTGACCAAAAACCTTGCCAGACTGCACCAGCAATATCGGGACAATCTAACCGATACTGATGCGCATGAGGAGTTACGATCGAACTACGGGCACATCAGAGCACGCCAGGCTGCCCAGCATCTCCCAGAGGGCTGGGGATTTCCAAGGACTGCAGAGTTCCTCTCCACCAAGCCGCAAAGATAACTTCATGCCAAACACCATGGCACAGGGAGAGTCTCCCATCGGTAAGCAGCAGCCGGCCTCGCCAGCATGCAACGTGCTGCAGCAAAGAGTCCCCCTGACTCAGGGCAGCTCCACAGGCTCACTTTGCAATCCCCAGCACCACTTTTTGGCACCGTTGTAGACTCAGCTGTGTCAGCTACAGTCTCACATGCTACAAAACACAACTTTTAAAAATTACATAAACCTTAGGCTATATATATATATGAGAAACAAATGAGAAAATTATTCAGCTTCACTACAGAAACCATGCTAAGGAGTAAGTTTGTCTTGACGGATTCCGAAACTTCTTCTTCTCAACAGATCCAAAAGCTATAATAAGCTGTAGGCAAATCACCGGTCATCAACACCACTGAATAGGAACTATTTTGAGAAATGGGTGCTGTCAAAGACTCTGCAGTCCTGGATCAAATGGAATTCCTGACCTGAATTCTGGGTTCAAACGAAGCCCAGGTAATTGACAGAGCATTGCAGGAAACACAGCTTATTTTAGCATACAGGAAAATATTCTTATCTATCTTTACCAAAAAAGTTGCAAAATCTCTTATGTGCAGTCAGTGAAGATGTGACACTAATTTTTCACTTTGCTCTAAATGCTTCCCTTCTCCCATCCCACAGTTAATTGCAGCAAACTGAATTTATTTCCCTTCAAGCTAGGTTATTAGCAATTGTCATGTTTCACAGATAATATAGTGTTCACTGAATAGACGGAGTAACTAATTTTCCTGTTTCTTTCTTATTATGAAAGTTCTCTTTCCATTTTCCTACGAACCAGACCCGATGGCAAATATTTTATGGGGAAAAAATGGTTTCACAAATAGGAGATACAGCAAGGAAACGCCAGGAATATACTTCAGTTTTGAGTAACACTATCGTCATTGCTTAACCTCAAGCCAGTTGATTTCCTTTCACGTACTTCCACTGTCAATACGCACATTTGCAGCTGCAAAGGTTAAATAGAAAACTTAACTCTGACTTACTAGGTGGCACATGGCAAACCGCTCCTTGCAGAAGTCGTTCGCAGTTAGCACTTCTCCAGTGCCCCGAAGTATCAATGTAAACACAGCTGCCGAAGGCCTGGGACTCGTCGTCTTCCCAGAAGGTAAACAAAGACCTAGTCCCATCTGACCACTCAAAGTTAAGCCCGTTCTGCCAAAACAAATTTCACATTATCTTTCTGATATGCTTTAGCACCATACAACTTCTTCTTCTGATGGCATCCTCACATTACAGAATGCCTTTTAATCGCTGAAGGCCGGGTAGATGAAGGGGGATCTACAAAAGGCAGATCCAAGGAGCCTCCCAACTTACTTCTGGGAGACCACAAACTACATCTAACCTGCTGTTTTCAGCAAGCGGTTATTTGGGCCATTGAGCAACTAAAAATTAAACAACATCATTTCAATGTTGACACTACAAGAGAGGTTTTTTTTGTGTTTTTAAGTGTTTTCTATGGCTTTTAGTTTTCAGTAGTCATTGCACCAAACTGGCTCCCGTTAGATTTATACATTATGTTGCAAAAGGTTAGGGCTCAAGCCTTCCAGGGTTTCATGGCCAGATGCAAATTTCCTGTGACTTCAAATGAGTGACACAGCTCATCAGCCTATTACTGGAAGAACTCCTTTGCAGCACCATACTCATAGCCAGGGAGTTCACTACGTACATCCGAAGTGAACAGTCCAATCCAGTGGTTGTATCCCAGTCGATTCACAATGACCGTGAGGAAAGCTTGGTGATACTGGTCTGTGATGCTGACCAACTCTGTGCCATTTGCCATGCAGGTTTTTAAAGCTGAGGACCATGTAAAATTCCCACGTATTAGTTTATACGTTCTGTTTCCATATTCTAAAGTATCTGGCACAGGGTACATTTCAGATGCATTGATGACATGTCTGGATGTGTCTGTTACAAATAGAGATAAAGGATTTATTTATTTTTTTAAAACAGACATCTTGAACATAGCGGAACAGCTTAAAAACCCCAGAACTATCCTTAAAAACAAATGTAAAAATTGCAAACTCCTTGGTTTCAGGAAAACATTGTGAATTTTAAGAGAAAAAGAAAAAGATGATGGTGACTACTAGAACAGTACCTGAAATTCCATCACAGCACAAAACTCATCACAGGAGGGAATGAGTTTAATGTATAACAAACAAAAGCAAAGCTGGATGGAATCAGTTCCACTGACTGGACCTTTGAAGGTCAGTAAGAAATCACCCGGGGTCTGGGCATATCCCAAATGTCCAATAGCAGTGGGCTGCAGAGGGCTCTTATCCGAGACACCTTGCATGGGATTTAATTACCTCTTTTCTGACCCGTTATTTTTAGTAATTTCCAAGATCAGTTTACAGCACGAGGCCTGGCCTCACAAATAACTGTACTGGCACAATTGTACTGGCACACAGTACACTGGCACACAAACAATTGTACTGGCACAAGAGGATTACAAAACTGTAGCTCATGGTACAAGTAAGTGCTTGGGAGGTTCCTGAACTCATCTTTACTATCCATGAGCAAATATAGGGAAGGTCACAGTACTGGCACTTGAAAGAGAAATCCTCTACGCATGGAGACTTAAATCTCTTTTTGATGATAAACTAACATAGCAATGTCCAAAGAAAAGAAAGGAAGAAGCAGACCTTTTAGATCTAAGAAATAAAGAGAGTGAGTCTCCCATGAGAAAAAAATCAGGAGACAGAGACCATCTCCACCTCAGTTCAGTCTGTGGTGCTCACTTTTCCACAGGAGGCAAACGCCTTTGCTAATGTGTATGAATGCCCACAGTATACTTTAAACAAGACTATTAAAATAAAGCAATACCTCAGTTCTAATCCCACTTGTCAGTTTGGATTAATTACTTCTGTCTATAAAACTTCACTGTAATTACAAAATGAAGTGGTTGCTTGGCTATGAGGTGGAGTGTTTTTAGACTTGGTTCCCTTTATGACTAAGAGAGCAGGAGCAGGAGTGTTAACAAGCACCTTAAAACAGTAAATTAATTTATTATTTGTCATTCACAAATCATTTCAAATTAGAAATTTCTAAGCAAGAAAAAGTTCTGCTCTTGAGCTAACTGAAGTACTGCATTTTCTTCCCGCTTTCAGTGCATGTCACTGCTTAAAAAAAGGAAAGGCAGGAAACGCAGTAAAATGCTGACACAATCCTAAGTCAAGCATCTCTAAGAGATCAGAGCCCAGTTCAGATCTCCTGCTGGCTTACCTCATTTTACTCTCCTACACAAACTAATTCAAAAAAGGCGAGACAGGATGCGGACAGGATGGCAGAAGCAAAGCACCAGCTCATCTTTCCAGGAATTGACACTTTTTTTTGGACATTTGATCAAATTTAGCAGTTCACTACTGCCAGCAAGAGGCTGCCTCACTTCTTCCTTCCTTACTTCTCTGCTCTTCCAGCTGCATATTCCCATGCATAGGTCTGGTGTTTGCCTGACCCTGCACTGAGCTGATGCAGCCTGGAAAATCTGCACAGAATGACATCAATTTGGCCCCCCAAAAAAAAAAGTGATGGGAAAGCTTTCTGCTGAATTCGCAAGCTGAACTGCCTGACTGTGTTTTGAAGAGTGCCAGGGGTGTCCCACTGGGGAGGCAGGACTGGTCCCTTCACCCCCAGCAGCACTCTGCTGCTCATGGGGCGGGCGGGCAGCACTGAGGTCGGGGGCACAGCATGTCCCCCCATACCCACCACACTTCGGCCGGGACCCACAGGCTGTGCTCACATTCACCCGGCCAGAAACGTGGGAAAGGTGCTGAGCACCCGCTGCAGCCCCAATGCCCCCCAGGCACCCTGCAGCCTGGCTGCCCTAAGGCAACAGTTTTCCTCCCTACGCAGCCTTTTCGAGCCTTTTCCATCTGTCTGAAGCAGCAGCAAGGGGTTAAAATACAAATGTTCAGGAGGTAAGCAAAACAAACCAGCAGGAAAATGTATTTATTTATTTTTTCTATGCTGCATGTAGGATTACTCCAGCACTGCCTGCAACCATACTTCATAATGCATGATGTCAAATACGGCTATGGTTTGCTACAGCCACATGTGAGCACTGCCCAAAGCTTCTATTAGTTTATTCTACTTTGGGACTCGGTCTCCCTTGCCTCCTGGGCAGCCAGCAGGAGAGCATTGTTTTTTTAGACCCAGGCCTCAACAAAGAGGTGATATATAAAGTTGAGCCATATAAAACCACCCCCGCAATAAGTACAGCACCCAAGGACACTCCTTACAGGTTCCGATGACAGCCTTCCCCTTTGCCTTAGGGTTAATAATTTGCTGCTGGTCTATTTTGGTAAGGAGCTCTGGCAGCTTCCCCACTGCAGCCGCCCCTGGGACGGGGCTCCAGCGGCTGCCCGCGGGAGAGGCAACGCTGGATCGTGGCTCGAGGCAACCAAACAACGCAAAAAGCTTCGTGCTTCTGGCAAGTGAACTTTATGGTAACAGAATTAGAGAAGCGTGAAAAGAAAAGCCAAACTGTATTTGATCGGCCAGTCGGTCCACACTGTTCACATAATACGTTTTCTAGAGCCTATTCTGAGTTAATATTGCAAGTGCTACTTCTCCCCGCCCTCCAATAATCATATTTTCATCAAAATTATCCTCAGTTTTGCCTTTTGTAATTTCATGCGGTTACTCTGCTGCCATGACTGAAAACATGAAATTTCATCTCTATTCCTGATTCTAAGGTACGCAACAGAAAGCTCAAGGTTAGGAAGAGAACTTAACAACAGAACATTTTTTTAGAAATTACTTCTACATCACAGCCATTGATTTATTAAATAGTGTAGAGCTAGTCTGTCTAAATATAAAAGTAAAACTATCACTAAACTTTTGTGTTCCTGGTTTTATAGACACCTATAACAAGCTGCTTCTAGATGAAAATAAAGTCGGATGAAATCAATATAGTAAGAAAAGAGAACAGAAGCAAAGCAAAACAAAAACTTACCCTGAGTCTTTTGGCAGACAAACCCGTAATTTTTCTGACAGTTTTCTAAGTACCATTTTCCCGTAAAATAAAAATTAGGGTTATTCGATACCAATGTACATAGTGGAAGTTGTTCTTGAATGTTTGCACTATTATAACGCTGTCTCTGCAATCAACACAGAACCTTATATTAATTAAAAAAGACACTGTGTAAAAACAATGCATAATTACTACATTAAATTTAGAAGAATAATTATCTGGAAGTCACAGTTATAAATACTTAGGTACAACTATGAACACTCCCATAAATACAATTTGAAACAACAACCTCATAATACAAATAATACATAATACTGAACAAACTAAAATGCTAAACCCAATGTGGACTAACATGGTTGTAAGACAATGTATTAAAACACAAAATTCATTATGTTATGCCTAAACTTTGCTCAGACCCAGCATATTATACTAACCATATAATTCAAACTTTGGTGCTTAAAATCAATTGCAAGAGAATGTGACTATAGCCACAAGTTACATAAATAACTGTCTCGATAGTGCCTTTTTTGCTACCTCTAGTTTTGCCCATAAATCTGTGCCCACGGTTGTTTGAAGTTGCAAAAATTAAGAGAAAACTAAGTTGCTGTAACAAGTTTAGGCCTTGTCTTTGTGGCAGACATGACTTTTATGGATAAAAAAACTTCCCACTGTCCTTAACCCCCCTAGGAATACTCACATGCACTACTTCAACTGGAGACCAGTTGGAATACATCGGAGGATTTTCATTCACCCATTTTTCATAATCATCACTCTGGAAACCTATCCAAACACTAGTTTTTCGTCCAAATAGATTCATTGTTATGAAAGCTGGAAAATTAAACAGGAATAAAATATAATTAACCAGTAACCATTTAGGGATAGATGAAGTCTCTTCCAACACACTAAAGCACTGAAAAATTTAATTACTAATCAATGACATTACATATTTACTAGAAAGTAAGAACATGAGTGGCATTTCAGTGTCATCTAACTATAAATTCAGTTAAATTGATTAACTCCAGTCAGGTTAGGATCTAGTCCATTAACAACTGAGTCTTACAGAAATGTTCACAGCAGCTTGAACAACTTAAGTATTAGTTTGGGGTACTGTCCCATTGAAAAAGCTCTTCTCAGTTTTAGTTGAAAGTAAGATTTCTCAACTAAGGATAGCCAGTGAGATTCCTCCCACCTCCAAATAAGCGGTTTTACAAATGTACAAAAAAACCAGATTTTTATGAATAGGGATTATAAATATTTCCAAATGTGCTGGCATTTATTTCTCTGACAGTTCCAGCCTAGCACTATGCTTACGTGCTATACTATTGAACAGTTTTTAAGTATTATTAAAGGATAAAAATGAGACTCCTTTTATAACAGTGTGATGTTGCATTCATAAGGTAGAAATCTTACATAGCAAATTTTAAAATGGGTATTCCATTATTTTTTTTTTATTTCTAATGCATGGTAATAAGCACAGAAGAAATTCTAATTACTTCTCAAAACGTACCTGTCATATAGCTCAAGTGAATATCTGAATCTTTACATTTTGGGACTGGGAAAGAGAAACACTAATTTTTGAAAGCAGTGGAACCATGAGTAGGATTTGAATGATCTTTTTTCCTAAATCTGTCTCCAAGATGAAACTTTACTACAGCACCCTAATGAAGATGAAATTTTATTTATTTAACAATATTTTCAGCGCTCTACCTTGTTCCAGTTCATCTTCGAGGGAAGCGAGTGACCCATCATAGCTACTGCAGAACTCTTGCGCAGAGTACCAGTTTCTCAGATGCTCTGGATCCCTTGGAATTTGTATCAAAAAGCACTGTTTAAAAAAAAAAAAATTATCAATGACTAAGAGTGATCACTAAAACATTTCACACGCTGTTAGTGAATATTAAATATTTAATTAGTTTCTGTCCTGCAATGGACCTCGCCAGCATGTTTGGTATCAGTTTTCAGCTGTGATCAGGCTTGGATTCAAATCAGTTGTTTAAAGGCAAACACAATCTGGGTTAAATTTATCCTTATAGTCAGTGCAGTTCAGCACTGGGATAAATCCGGCCTCCTCCATGCATGTTGCTATTAAGGAACATACGTATTTAAAACAAGCCTGATGAAATAATTGCCTTTCGACCTTCAACTGCAAATAGACTTTGGTTTATAATTATCTTTGATGAACCCTATTTGAAACAGCATCTTTCAGATGATGACAGCGGTTAGGGATCCATTTAGTACAAGGGGTCAGAGAACTCTTTTGAGACCATAAAAGACTCTTGGAATTGTCATAAATGGGAAAGAGAGGATGGAGCAGGCTTTTTACAGCAAATGCACAAATACACTTAGTTTCTGCATATATGAGTATTCAGTTCCTTGAACTAAAGTAGAATTTTTGACACCTTACTAAGACAACTTCTGTGTGCAAAGCTACTTAATAACTGTAAACCTTTGTATCATGTGTCAGTAGTTATAGACCTAAGGGTCCTTCTTTCAAAAAGGAAGATCTTCAAATATTGAATAATCCTTAAGAAGTCCAATTTCTGTCATAAGTATGGAAAGCATTTTGAATAATCAAACAGCGGAAAAAAAATGTTTTACTTTGAATCCAAAGTGCAACCAGCCTTTGGGACATGCTCCTTGCTGGTTCTGGTCTTTTGGAATCTCTTTCTCTATTTTCCATGCAAATTTACGTTTACAGATACAGGGAAGAGAGACAGTACAGTTTTCGTCACCCCAGAGTCCTGTGTAAAAGGAAAAATCACAGTTTAATATTGGCTTGGGAATTGGAAAGCGTTTCTTTTCTTAGCTAGCTTAAATATTGTTAAGAAGGGTATCCTTTAGTGGTTGAGTAAGACGAGATTCTACATCAAATACATTTGGACATGTCGCATTACAGTGGTTTGATGGTCCATGAGGCTCATACTTCTATTCCCAGTTTGATTTTATTAAATTAAACCAATTCCTCTACACTGAGTCACACAGCATATGCCTATACTATTGTGTATTTAAAAAAATATTAGTTATGCAAAAAAAAAAGGAAAGGTAGAGAAATGATGCCTTCCAGATAAAATGGTTTGACTTCCTTACATTGAAAATTTTTGGCAAGATCCAGGTACTGACATAAAGCACTGCCCTGCCTAGGAGGAAAATACATTTTTCAGCGCACTCAAGTTGTTGACCAGCTCCCATCTGTGGGCCAGCTGAGGGGGGAGGGTGGGTGTCCCTTCCTTTTATCCGATACTAACTATAGCAACACCAAACTCAAGCATTCGAAAGTCATGAATCAAAAGCCCATGATTATGAGTGGAAAAAGAGAAGGTTTTACATTTTTTCAGTTTTGGCTTTTGAGGCCGAGATTACGAGAGTGCAGCTGGATTACATTTTTTCAGCTCTTCTCACAAATACAAAGCTGGGTATTTTTTCTGTCCACGGAACCTGACATGTTTACTTTATCATAGGACTGGCAGATCTTCAGAAAACAGAGACTGTGAGATAACAGAAATCACTGGAACCAGCAGCACTGTAATTTTTTTTTATTGTTGTAGTAAAATATAGAGCTATGTGATGATGTAAAGACTAGCACCAAAACAGTGGTACCCAAAAATGCTTCAGCAGATTGGCTATCGAATCAAAAATAAGCTAGAAACCTGAATATTTAAAGTTGTGTGCTGATAGAAGAACAGCTTATAACTGTAGGAAAAATTGTTGCTCAGTCCATCTGGCTTATTTGGTTATGAGAAAACTGACTGTGAAAATCAGCAATGCATTAACATTTTTGCTGTGCCACATAACAGCTTCTTAAGTAAAACTGAAGTATCAGTATCACTCGAATCTTTGTATTTTGACAGTAGAGAACTGGAACTATTAATGTACTTTTAAATCCTACAACCTAGTCTCTGAGCATATTGTTATTTCACAATTCTTTTTTTAACCATAAAAGTAGTTGAGCAAATTATAACCATGTAACAGGCCTTTAATATGGATTGCATTTCTTGAGAACAATTAAAAAAAAAACCCTTGGCCAACAACAGAATCAAATTACAATTCCTGAAGCAAAAGGAAATACAAAACATACCTGTTTGTGATGAAATGAAGCCACATCTTTT
>NW_010536850.1:0-29483 GCF_000687285.1 Phaethon lepturus | reverse complement strand
TCTTTCCCTCCCTTCATTCCAGTTCTGGTACGTTACTGGTGATTCATCTCTCCAGCTGCACAGAAATGTTGACAGTGTAGTTACAATTTTTCCTATCCTTACCTAAAAAGACACCCGCTATTAAAAGCGGTTTTAAGGAGATACAAGGTAGAAAGTGCCCCTTTATTAACTAAGCGTTAAAAAAAAACCAGACAACCAACAACAAAGTTGATAGTCATGTCTTTGACTCGTATCTTTTATACTCGTTTCAGATGAAATACTGTAACATGGAGATAAATTAAGGGTAATATATTCTGAATAATATTTACGTGAGAACCGAAGTTGTCTCTTCAATATCCCGCTCAGTCGTCAAACTCTTTCAGTCCATCAGACTGAATGGCAGCCTGTAAACAGGGCATGCCAAGTACAACTCACAGCAGCTGAGGTGTAGGTATTCTTACCGAAATTCATCACTGAAGTTGTCTGCGTGCAATCCAATCCACCAGTGAACATCACTATTCGACAGCTATAAAAAAATGTTTTGCCATCTGTTTAGCTGTTGTTGCCCTCTTATCAAAGCATTAACAAACTCCTAAAGTCAGACTCTGTATTCACACAAATAGCATCTCCATTGGGTTCCAATGGGAAGAACAGGAACTAAATCCTGCCTGTGTTAATTTATGTCACTTCATTAAGGTTATTCACATTAAGTAGAGCACGATTTAGCCCCCAGTTTCCACTGGACTGCTGAAGTATCTTCTGTAAACTAGGAATTTACAATTTTAGGAATTTAGGGCCTATCTGGCTTGAAAAGGACCCTAGTCTTAGAATCATAAAATCTTTGGGTTGGAAGGGACCTTTCAAGGTCATCTAGTCCAACCTCCCTGCAACGAGCAGGGACATCTTCCACTACAGCAGGTTGCTCAGAGCCCCGTCCAGCCTGACCTGGAATGTTTCCAGGGATGGGGCATCCACCACCTCTCTGGGCAACCTGGGCCAGAGTTTCACCACCCTTGTGAAAAATTTCTGCCTTACATCTAGTCTAAATCTACCCTCTTTCAGTTTAAAACCATTACCCCTTCTCCTATCGCAACAGGTCCTGCTAAAAAGCCTGTCCCCACCTTTCTTATCAGCCCCCTTTAAGTACTTGAAAGCTGCAGTAAGGTCTCCCCAGAGCCTTCTCTTCTCCAGGCTGAACAACCCCAACTCTCTCAGCCTGTCCTCACAGGAGAGGTGCTCCATCCCTCTCATCATTTTTGTGGGCCAGAATTTGTTTTTCCCTAACTCCTAAAAATAGACAATAGCAAATATTTCCTTTTAGAATTAATATACTGCTGGTCCTTTATGTTTCAAAAATGTTTTCTATGAACATTGATTGACTTTGTATGGTTCATACAAGAGACTCCTACAGATGCTTTCCAGACTGATTGTTCTTCTCAGGAACGGGTCTAGACCTCCACTCCTAAAAGGCAAAGTATTATGGAAAAGTCACAGAAATAATGTAATTCAAACAGCCACTTATTACTGCTGTGCTGACTTGATTCTGCCTTAAACTATGAACAAGCTTCACTTTCAGTTAGCCACTCAGTAGTCAGAGTTTTGGGTTCTTTGGGAAAGAGCCAACAAAACAAAACAAAACAAAACAAAGAGTTCTGAATGTGCAGGACACTGGAAAAGCCACCCTGTCTCTGAGAAGCATTTATTTTTTTCCAGAAGGAACTGAAGTGCAGCCTGTGTTGTGGCAGCCACGCTGTCCTTGGAGTTATAGTTAGGATTTCACCGGCTTACAGCTTCTATAGCAATATCAAATGAAGAAAGTAGACATTTCTGACAAAGAGGAGACTCAGGAATGCTACCAGATTTGGTATTGCCTGGCCCTGGGTTTAGTTTTCTAATCACAGCACTCAGCCTACACATTAGTTTTTAAAGAAACAGTGAAAAATACAAACCCAAATTCCATGCTAAGAAATTTTGACCAAGTTTTCTAATGACACATGCAAAGTCTATTCAGACTGCTGAGCATCACTTTAGTGACTGCCATCCTTACTCCTGCTTCCACAGGAAACCGGTTACAATCACTTAGGGACACACCTGGCTATACTGGGAAAGCTTAGCCAAAGGCAGCAGGCTTTAAAAGAGCTGTGTGTGCTATACTCTGAGACAAAACTTCAAGGAAGTTAACCAGATTTCCAGTGCTAAGGGGGTAAACTTGGCTTTTTCATTGCAGAATGCTCATAAACTGCCAAAACACTCACTAATTTTAATTATAATTAAAGATCTGCTTTTAAAAGATCTCTTGTAAGTAAAAGTGACTTTAAAGCAGCATTCCCATTAGCCACTTTAACTGATCTTAAGTTGGAAAAATACATCTTTTTTTGAAGTTACATAATTTTTGAAGTCATAAACATTCAGTGTTAGGTAAGGCAGTACTTACATCACAATCTCTAGTAGGTGTGGAAGCAGACAACCCAGCTAGTTACGTTGCTCTTTCATTATAAGCTATTACTGCCATGAACTGTTGGTTTAAATCCAGTTCATCATGTTTTAATACAAAATTACTTAAATAGCAGATAAAAATCATGCATCATTTCTTGGAAACTTAAAAAGCTCGTCTTACTACAACACAATCTACTTATGCTTTCTAGAATAAGTTAAAAGCAGAGAAGGCAATACACAGTGCAAGCAAAACTAATTGCAGGGCAAGAGCTTTTCTACCCAGCACTTATTGCTCTTTTAAAGATTATGCTATGATATCCCTTTACATTAGAGCCACAGAATTTTGCCCTCAGTGAGGCAGACAGATTATTTTTATTCAAATTTTTTTTAAAATTTTCCTTATTTTGCTTTTACTGAGCACACCTAAAAGAAAACAGACTTAGTTTCTTGGGAATTCATCTGCTTCTGCAGCTATTTCTCAAACAGCTGCAGAATCTGTTTGTTACATCAGAGTGGTTCTACAGAAATTCTGCTTTCATCCAGAGGAGGGTATTTAGAGGCAGATACCTTTTTTCCCATATAAATATCCATAGTCACAAAGGGGTTTAATTCAGGAGACTTCATACAAATGTGTGGATACATGGGAACGTTGCCCTAGCTGGCGTACACAGAGGAAAAGGTAATCTATTTTCCATGGTCATATGCACTCACCTCTATGGTTTAGAGTTCTAGATTTAATTAAGGTGCAGAGAGATTGGCAATTCTTCATTCTTGGCCAGCTCTCCCCAGTAGTAACCTTTCAAATCATCATGTTGAAGATTGAAACTATGAAGACCATTTCAACACCTGGACTTACTGCCCACGTCATGCTAATATACCCACTGGAATGTCCCTCCATATTGCTACCTGGTGACCAGCTGCAAGTTACTGAACGGGAGCAGAGTGTAACTGTGGAACTGTGCAGGATCAGGGGACATGCCGGTGGATGCAGAACTGCGGGGCGAACACCTGAGGAACCACGACAGGGCCCCTTGGTCATGGAGGGGTAGGGGAAGAAGAGGAAACAGAGAAGGATGTACACCACATGTGAAACAAACCTTTCCCATTACCCCTAATTACTTTCATAACTTTGGGATAGGAAGCTGGTTTTTGCTCCTCTTGGGTCTTTCAAGGCAGACTGACCAACTTGCTCACTAGCAGAGATGATTCTGCGGATTCTGAAATGTTACTGACTTCTTTAGCTAAATAGGGCTTCAGGGAGGAATGTGGGAAATGAAAACAGCAAGAAAATTATTTCTAAAGTAAAATGTCTTTCAGATTCTACCCTGGAGCACCAGGCAGCTAGATATTCCAAAAGATGCAACAGAAATAAGCCAGTTACTGCCTGACGGTTTGTTTTTAAAAAGGTGTAATTTTTGTTACCTTCTTAATTTTATTTTGAATAAAAGCTTGTTCACCAGAAGAATTTATTGTTGCCATTCCACTGCGAAGCCAGCCACAGACAAACTCATAGGTTTCCCAGTCCGTAGGACTAACATGGAAAAGATATTCTGCTCCTTGATAATATGACCACGGCAGTTCTAGAAAACAAGCAGAAGAGTCAGTGGTATGCGGGCGTAAAAGCTCATTTCAAGTCTCATTCTTTGTGACCCCCGTGGCCCACCTTCAGAGGACAAATATGCCACAAATAACAGTAGAACCACGTTTAACATATCAATTTATGAATAAAAAATGCACTATGAGTACATTTTAAAAAAAATATTCTATCCTGTGACACTGCAGTAATATTAAAAGAGTTGCCCAGCCTTTGCAAAAAGGCAGTTTTAATGTGATGGAGCAGTTATCAAAATCCTGTGCTTATTACTGGCAACATTCCTTTACCTAATTGAAGTAGAATCTGATGTTTCAGTGTTCCTAAACAAAAGTGTGGCAGATTTTGATCTATAGCAACAAGTTCCTACAAAGTTCCTTAATGTAAATTTTTAAGTCAGACATTTTAGTTATTTTATTTTTACCAATGGCTGAAGTGGTATTTCCAAGTTATAATGTTTCACAATGTGGGGGAAATAAAAAAATCATACCAGCTATGTACCAATCTGGATTCTTTGGTTTAACACCTGCAAAAAATACATAAATAAATTAAAACATTGCTGATTAAGAATGAAAAGAGATATTTCACTGAAATTGCTTTCACCACATGGTAAGGATTTAATCAAAATCATGAATAATATTGCTATTCTTATTCAGGGACAAAAAAAGGAGTTAAACATGGAATAAAATAAAATAATTGCCACACTTACTAAACAACATTTTTAGTAACCTTTATAAATAAGAACTTTGATTAACTCCTGCTAACTAACTGCTAATCATTGCTATCCATTTTTAAACTGACTGCACATATTAGACCTATTAACTGGCCACCAAACCTTAATGGCCACATACAGCTTTGCCATGATTTCATGCAGAAGACTAATGAGGAGAACTCCAGATGTGGCTAAAAAGCAGGCTTTTAGATTTTTTTTTCCTTATCTCTCCTGAATTGCAAGTAATGGGTATAATAGACAATGTATGTTAATTAACATTTCACCTTTTGGTATTTTGCATATCCATTCACGCTTTTCATTGCAGTGTGCTGGAAAGACCGTTCTATTTACTTTGAACACACCGCAGTTTCTTGAGTCATCTTCAACATACTTGCTCTCCAAAAACGAAGATACAACCTGAAAACAGCACATCCATTACCTTTCAATGACAGTTCAAGATGAAGAACTTCAAAATCTCATTATAGAGAAAAAGGAAGGATTTGGAGATGTGTGTGGTAAGAACATCATACGCAACAATTAGAGGACCACCTAAATTACGGTGGTAAAATCCTAAAAATAGGGTCCACAATCATGTTCTATCAATGTCCTGTTCAACTTTACCATCTTATATCTTCTTTGTAAAAATAGTTGAATAGCTAAGAATTTTTTGACATGATAAGAGTAGTTGCCCACATTTAACAGCCTTTGCTTTGGTTCAACACTTTATATGACTGAACTTTGCAATTGCAGTCTGAAATTACTTAAGTAAGGATGGCAGAACTGGCACTGTTCTTTAAGGCTGAAAACCAATTACATAAAAAATGACCTTCTTCAGTTGTTTGATGTTTAAATCCCAGATATTAACAATATGAGGCATGTGGCACCGTCTTCAAGGATGCAAAATCAAAAGTGGTATTAAAAAAGGAAAGACATACCTCTGAATGCAGGCATGAATCTAACAGTCACCGAGCAAATAAAGCATGTAAGCACAGCTCTAAGGCTTTCCAATGTGTGTGCATGGGGATAGATGTAAATATTTGTATATAAGTTTATATATGTATATATGTGTAAATATACATGCTCACACATACGTGTTTGCTCTGCATATGCCTGGTCCTGGGCTAAAATGCAACGTGCTTTGCAGGAAAGCACACATCTTCAAAACTTTATAATCCTACCAAATTCCTTTTGCAGTTGCACGGCCCCTTTGCACAGGCTGCTATCTTATTAGTAGTCTACTATTGATCTTACTGTAACAATTACTTTAAGTGAAGTATGTGGACATGAAAACTAAACAGCTTTCCTGGCCAACGTTTGCTCACAAGGCTTATTTTTGTGAACTGATGCTCAGATATGACTTGAAAGGTTACTGAAATATATAGTATACAGATAGTTACAGGTGTTCTGTCAGACCACTGCCATGTCCCTCCAGAAAGCGGGTTTCTTTTATTAAATCCAATCCAGAACTGCCTTTCTTCTGTCCTATGATGGAAACAAAGAAAATAACATTTCTCATGCACTTTTTCCTTAGCCATTTCAGAAATGATTTTTTAAATAGTGCAAACACCCATATTAATTTCTTCTTGAATTTAATATATCATTCTGTAATACATCTCTTGACTTCTTAGTATCCTTGAAGTAAACATTTAAAATAGGATTAAAATTGCTGAACCTCCATTTCAATGGGGAATGTTAACTCACAAGAATATCACCTTGACATTAACAGTTGCTCAACATCTACTACAAAGATCATCTTCAAAAAGAATCACATTTCAGTGTTGCTAATACACTTTTCACCCATTTCTAAGTTCATAGAGTTCTCTAGAGTAGAGACTTCTTCAGCCACTAGTAAAGAAGATGGAAGAACCTAAACTGAAGATTATTTTTACATATTAGTACGATTAAGATAAATTTTGTTGGTGTTAAAAAATATATGTACCTATCAAAAATGGTATATAATAAATTGTTTAAAAATGTCTCTTCATAGATATGGCTAAAACTAGCAAGATGTGCTCCAAAATCTTGGCATAATGCTTCTGCTTCATCCCATGTTCTTCTCATCAGAACTTTTTCATTGTGAAATATCTGTAATAAAATAAACACTGTCATAAATGTTATTGATTTTGGAGAGCAGTTGTTTCAGAAACCTATAAAAATCAAATATTATTCACAGTTTTTCCTACAGTAAAACCATGTGTATTCCAAGTATAGTTCTGATTTGTAAGACTTTCACTCACTTTAAAATGCAGTGATGGATGGCAACAATTAATTTTTGTTTGTTGAGTGAAAGAATTAACAATCTATCAAAAATATTTTAGGAACAGTGTATCCCTAAGCTGATGTAAAATCAGAAAAATTCAAAGCAAGTTTGTCACATACCTTGTAGCAGTTGAGCAGATTAGCTTCTGACTCCCATCCAAAATAGCAGGAACTCAAATGTTTTTGAAAAGTAAGTTCAGGTTCTTCATAAGAATTGACTTTTTGCTTGCACAATGACATTGCTTTGAAGTTCTTACAGCTTTTCACCTCCCAGTAGCCAATGGGGTGCTGCCCTCGCATAGCCACACAGCCTCCAGAATGACCTAGACATGGGAATAAGTGTTGAGTATCACAATAAAGCATTTGAATTTTGTGAATTTTTGGTGAAGTGACTCTTATTGGCATCAGGTTCTGGATAAAACGTCAATGAACTTATGAAAGCAGGAAATTCTCTGGTCAGCGACCAGTTTACAGGCCTGTCTTGGCTAACTTGAGCTTGTAAAATGAACCATGACTAAGGGTTCCTCTCACAAAATGCAGGAGAAGAAATGCAATTTAAAATAGTACTTTTGCAAACTGCAGTAGTAAAGCAATAAATGTGGAGTCCAAAACAGAGAAGCAATTAGTGAAATGGAGTGTCTTTATTATTATGTCCCTATTCTCAGGTACTGCTAAGGGTTTTATGTTTCAAAGCTTGAAAAACAATTTAATTTTTTCATTTTTTGTGTTCTTGGAATGTTTTCCTTTGGATTACAATAAAACAAGAAAAATCAAACAAGCAAACCAAGTATCAGCAAACGAAAGGGGAAGAAGGAACTTCCACACAGTGCTCTTATTGACAGGAATGTATCTAAAGCAATCTCTGCCCTCCTTTTTTCATTATAAAATGCAAATTACAAACTGTGACTGCTACTGAATAAAATACTTTACTACTCTGGGACCTTTTGCTGGTAGTCTCAAGAAGCGCTGATGAAAAACATCTCACAGAAAAAGAAAAATTTCAGGGGTTAGCTGTGTCTGCAACGAGAGCGCGGCTGTTAATTTTCCCCCTGGTGACACCGGAGGGTGGGAAGTGTGACGTCCAGCATCCTGCCAAAACCGGGGAGCCCATGACAACAGCAGCACCCGGGTGGAAAGTGGGGAAGGAAGCTCCAGCTTCTCCATGACTGCCAACTCATCTAACTCAATCCGTGGTAGGAAGTTACAGAGTTGACAGAAAATGTAAGCTCATCTCTCTGCTCTCTTGACCGAGCAGGGATGAAAGGACCAGGACTTCAGTCACTGCTAAGCCACTGGTGGCAAGGGGAAGAGAATGCACTGCCTCCCTCCGCGCCATTCCTCTTTTTATTGGTGTGTTACTCACGTGGCTGGTACTTGTTCCAGTTTGTGTAGCTCACGGAGCGATTCTTTCCCACTGTACTTAGCCAAAAGTATTCTCCTGTGTTGTTAAGGTCTTGCAATCCGATCCAAAAATAAGTTCTCTCAGCTTTTACCACGCTATGGATCATGCTGTTGATAAAAGCTTGTTCAAACCTTAATAAAATAACGAAGACAAAAAGTTTATTAGAATAAAATAGGTCAATTGGTATTTCAGTGAATAGCTCTCATGAAATTATTTAATTATGCAAGAAGAGAAAAATATACGAGAGGTACTTAATTTTATTATAGAATGTTATGGGGAACTTCAGGCACAAGTCTGTAGCATAAACCACAATTCTTCCCTATTTTTTTTCAGCATTTGGGCACATAGAAGATACAGTAGATTAAGATCTTATAAGCTCAATGCTTGAACTACAAGATGTAAAGACAGAATATATTAATGATGCATAAATAAAAATAAGAAACTCCTTGTATAACGGAGAAAAGATAGTGCGTCTGAAAATGCTACAGAAGAAAGAAAAGGAAAAGCTCCGCACAGAAGTATCCTACTGGAACTGGACACACAAACTAAAGCTAAGAAACCAGAGCTGACGGACTCAAAGCACTAGCTGATCTGACTACAGCAGGAATCACTTTTTCCTTCCTCCCTTCTCGCATAATTTCTTCATCAAAGTTGTGTGAGAGATTTACACTTTTTTGCAAGTAATAACTGTCGCATATAGTAACCCATTTGTCACTTAATGTATTCAGATATAATTGGTATAATATTATACAAAAATGCTTCAGTTTATGAGCACATTTAATCAGCTTCCTATGAAAATTTATACAGCAAAGTAAATTCCCAGTTTGATAAAGACTTATATGACTTCTTGGTTTCACACATGGTGAAAAGCATGGCTAAATACCATAAGGATGACATTAATGTAAAAAACTGATTGTATCCGCAACACTGAGAGTGACTGAGGACTTTTATTTAATTTTAATTTCTTTTGCATGTTCTCTACACCAACTCTCCTTCCTCTACAACCTACTTTTAATGAGTATTTTAGGATCAATATACTGAAAAGTTTTTGCATTTTTCACACCAGAACAACAAACCTCAGCAGTAATTAAAAAAAAAAAAGCTAAACTAACAACTAGCTTCCTTTGCCACTCCAACACTGGAACTGGGAACTAGCATAATAAACAGTGACGGCTACATGCAGCAAAAATCAAATAAAAAGAAATAAGCAGAAGAAGACAGAAGACATGCTTCCAGTGATGTGCAGCGTGCCCTCAGCTCCTTGTGACGTTTGAGCTGCAGACGCTCAGCCGCAAGAATCTGTCCTTCATCTTCCCCGTAAGGATTATTGTCGTGCTGCAGAACAGTGCTGTACGCATAGCGCGCAATCCTGAAACCATCTGGCCGGCCAAGTTCTCATTGATGTAAATCCTTATGGGGGTAGCCTGTGTTTCCCTAAAATTTCTAGCTATTGTTCATCTGATTGCTGGTGGTTACAGCACTTCCCCCATCCCAAAGAGAGGGGGGATTTCCTCCTTTAAGGTTTTTGGGTTTTTTTACAATACATACGTGGAAGTTAAATGTAATATACCTATCAGTATGTCATAAAGTTTAATGGGAATCCAACATACAGGGTAAATCACAAAGAGATCAGAGAAAACCCAAGCATCTGGACATCTGCAGAAGAGAAAGCCTTTGCTGAAGCTGGAATACAAGTAAACAGGAACAAAGCAAGGGAAGACAGACCTCAAATGCTTTCAAACATTTACTCTCTCCCTCTATTTGCTGAGAACTCACATAAAACACATATATAAATAGAAACATTTATGAAACATTAATTGATTTGGATTAAAAATTGATATATTTTGATTATAAAAATTAAATATATTTTAATTTCTTAGCATAGTTTCCAAGTGCACTAATAAAGTTTCTTAAAGATGTTACATACCTCTGTAGAAAGCATTTTGCTTAGATTCCTGCATGCTCACATATCTGCACATTGTTATGTGTTCATTAGGCTATCGATTGCTTTTTACTAAATTTATTTTCACTTAAAAAAAAAAAAGCGCATCTTTTATTTTAGCCAATGTTAGTAATTATGCTCATCTCTCACGCAGTATTATTCCATAACGGTAATATCTTTTGCCATGCAACACTTTCTAAAGTTAGAATAGCTCTTGTTAGAGGTATCTTCACGCTGTCTGAAAGGATTAACTACCTGTTTGTTACTGATACAAGTGCAGATGGGCAGAAATAACCACTGGAAGCATGTTCAAAACTTCGAGGGGTACTGTCGATTTTGTAACAATATCCACCATGTCTTTCCCATCCCTTAAAAGAAATGAACATTATTTTGTAGATTATTAATTTTTATATAGTTGTTAAAAACTTGATCCCCTTTTGTACTTTCTGTCTGATCATCACTGACATCCCTATAGCCCTTTTCCTTTCTACCACGGTTCAAGAGTAGTTAACCTCAAGGTCACTGAAAACATTGAGTAAATTTAACAGAAGTTTAAAGTTTAAATCCTTAAATTGTGCAAAAACTGGCTTATCACAAACACACCATAACTTCTTTCATGGGTATGACAAAAATGTGGGCAACAGTTAAAGCACTCTCCCCACATACCGCTTTTGCTTCAATTTTATACTTTGAATACTGTTTTCCTGACTGAGTTTTGGGGAGGTATGCCGAGCCCCTCAGCCAGCCATCTCTCTGGCATGAAGCGTGTAGTAGCACTTGTCGGTTTGCACCTCTGGTATCTCATTGCTGATATCTAATAGCTGAAGTGCAGGATAAACACTGCCATATCAGATTCAGTTGTTACAAAAAAGGATTACAGCTGCCCTTTGTCTTCACCTGTAAACAGAAATATTTATTCCAGAAATTGCTGGCCTTTCATACAGCAATGCACTCTAGTTATTTACCTTTTCTCAGCTCCCTTTCTCATTTTCAAATAAAACATCCAAAAAAATTTTTTTTAAATTAACAATCATCCTACTCTAATAATGCAGAATTAAAATGACACATTTTCATGGTTTATCAGATGAGGCAGAACACTAAGTCAGTGGTCAGCCTGCCTCATTTCTTCTTATTATTAATCTTTTATTTCTCATTATTCATCTCTGGGTGTCCCGAAGAACCTACCAGGACTGGTGTGAGTTCTGCCCCAGTTCATGCACTGTACCTGCCTGGTCATCTAGCTGGGAGTGTTTGAAATAATCAAGAGAATAACGAGATAATAAACCATCTCTGTCTAAACTTGAAGCCACACAGACAGAAGAACCAGCCGATCTCGCGCTGCCTCTTCCGTGAGGGAGGTGCTGCTGGCAGGGGAGCTCACAAAGCAGCACAACAGGGACCAAGCACAACACCCGGGCGGGCACCATCAAACGCCGCTTGATGGTGACGTTGACAGCAGAAGGAGAAAAAGGGGAACCAGATAAGCTCTTTTTCTGCTGTCCACCCTCAGGTACAATAAAATGCACAAGAAGACGCTGCAGCCCTATTCAAGACAGCAATCAGACATTATGCATACGCCTCATCCTTGCTGAATCTGAGGAGGCAAATTTCAGCCTCCCATTCGGAGTGTGTTTGCTGTGTGGGTAGCTGACAGCTCTGCTGCCTTTTACTATCATCCCCCTTCAGTGCTTGGAAGATGGCTGGGCACAGCCCTTCGTATGGCACAAAAGTACAGAAGCAAAACGAGCTTGCAGTATCCATTTCTGTGGTTTCACCTGAGAACAACACGTACGCATTGCTCAGACGCTGGCTTTGCAAACAAAAATGAACTGGGTCGAGGCTCTTCCCTATCTCCGTACCAATGAGCTGGGACTCCTCTGCGGGAAAAACACGTTGGCAGGTGCCGAGGGCTCTGCAGCGCCCGGGGACCAGCGGGCTCCGGGCAGTCCCACGGGGGACACAGCAACGCCGCTTTCACTTCGACGCGCACTTAAACTCAGGGGAGTGGGGGCCGGAAAAGGGCTAAGTATTGACCAAAAAACCCTCTGTGGGGACACGGAAACAGCAAACGTCTCGTTTCCTTCAATTGGAATTTTTGAGTGATAAATGCACTGGTTTGAATGAAGCAAACACAACCATCCTAACCTCTCGGAAATTTTAACCTGGAGCAAATGGCATTGCATAACCTTCATCTTAAAGCCTTCTTGGTGCCTAAAGACTGGAGCAAAGTAATTTGATGCTAATCTTTACTTAAATTTAAAAAATTGTGGAGTAACTAGAGGCCGGTAAGCTTGAGGGCAAGCACAGACTGAGAAATTCCAAACTTAAAAGTCTGAGTAACTGGTCAATAAAATGGCAGATGGCATTCTGTACAGATAAATATGAAGTGATGCACATGAGGACCTCCCCTGCACTCCCCAATCATTTCATGTATGAAGTGAGGAACACCTATCTCACTCCCACCCTGCAGGAATGAGCTTTGGGCGTTATGGTGGTGAAGTTCCATGAAACATCAGTTTAATCAAAAAGTCAAATGAACCTTAAGAATTATGAGGAGAGAAAGACAAAGAAGGTTACTCTGTCCTTTTAAATTCACTTTTTGCCATTTTTTGGAGTTCTGACCTCCAATCTCAGAAAACAACATTAGAAAAGAAGGGCATCAAGGATGATGAAACGTATGGAGCTGCTTCCACATAAGCAGTAACTGAGCAGGCTAGGACTCTTCAGCCCGGAAAAAGGAGATACCTTAGGGAAGGTATGACACAGGTCTACAAAATGGTGAGTGCCGTGAAGGTCGTGCAAGACCCTGGGGACAATAAACAAAGCTAAGCTAGCAGGAGGAAGCTTCAACATGGAAAGAAGGTGGCATTTTTTCATTCAAAGGGTAGTAGATTTACAGATCTCCTCGTTAAGCAATGTTGTGAATGCAAAGAGTTTGCATGAGTTCAAGGGGAAACTGGACAAGCGCTTGGATACCCAATGCGGGCTGTGAGATACACAAATCTTAAAAGGCTCAGGAAATCCCCCAAATGGTTGGGGCTCAAGGGAAAACTGGGGGAAGCATTACCTGTATCTGCCCTGTCCTGCTCTTCCCCAAATATCACCTGCAGCCACCTGCGGGAGGCAGAACACGAGGCTGAATGAACCCTTATTCTGAGCAGCTGACCTTCTAGTCTTTAAGAGGTTTTGTAGCCTTAATAGCAATTCTCTTAAAAGTACAATTCTCTCCCGTTACAACAGCCATAAAGACAAATGCTCGATTTAGTACTACACTGTTATCTTTTGATGCTCTAATTAAAGTATAGAGGACTGGAGAAAGTCACCAGTACAAATACAGTCAGTTCTGCATGCAGACACCTCCAACTCGACTATCAAGCAGCTGACAGCTCCACAACCTGTTTCAAAAGCTGGTTGAGAGAAAATGTTTAAAACCGTTATTTCAGAGTTGGGAAAACTGCCCAGCGAATCTGACCTTTGCAATAAAATACTTATTCTCAGTAATAGCCTGCTGACTAGGAAAAAAGAATAGTTCATCTGCTAAGGGAGGAAAGTGCTTAGCACTTTTTATGTCTTAGGATGACAGAAGCGTAGGAAAAAAAGAGCTCAGGTTTCTAGTAACTTGATATGGACATATTGCAAAAACTGCAATCAGCAGAACCACAGAAAATGTTAAAGGCTAGTTCATCTAATGCACGAGTCATAAAATCAACATGAGATGAAAGCTCAGTAATAACACATAAGACTATAAAGCTTTAGAAAAGCAAAGCAAGCTCCCCAAGAATCTACTAGCAATCCAACGTGAATGACAGTGCGAGGTTAACGAAGCAAAAGATCAAATGTGAGAAATGCCAGTAGATATTCTGTACATTTTAGTTAAGTCAGCAACAGGAAAATGAGAAAAAAAAGGTAAATCTGGATGAAAAAAAGACTTAGCCCTGAGAAATTAGGCCAATAACGAGCAACAATATATACATTGAATGTTATAAGAAAGTGAGTTGTCAAGACAAAATGTCTGAAATGAAATGTAGCTTTGAGTAAGATTAGTACTGACTTCCTTTGATTAAATGAATATAACTTTTTCACATTAGAAAGAAAAGTATCTATTGAAACCAAGGAACTATAACAGGGTTCAGCATATGTTTTTACAGGGTGTGAAACATCAACAAGCAGAAACTTATCCTGAGTAGGAAGTTTGCCATAGCAGACCAAACTATGTATGACCACTGACTCAATCTCTTGACTCTCATCCAGTGAGGTACCAGAAGTTGAAGTGCTGTCAAGCTCCTGACTACAACTGGAAGAAAGTCTTGATGTTCTGCACGTTTTTCACATGATCAGGACTATGACAAATCTTTCTTACAGTAATAACACACAGAATTCTTGAGTGATGAAATACATTGGTCCAAATGAAATTAATGCAGTTACCCTAAACTTTTGGAAGTGTTAAACTGGAACCAAGCAGTAACTTCTGTCTCCATAATGTTATGACCAGAACGCTGGATCTGGCCACTCTATGTCTGGGGGAAAGACTGCATCTGACTCCACAACAGTTCAACTTCAACCCTCTTATAATTCAACTGAACTGGTTCTGTTTCTTGACTTTTCAAGAAAAAGGACAGGAAATTTTAAAAGTAACACAATGAGATAAAGAGTAAAGCAAGTTAGAGAAGAGATATTTTTGTTGATAGAAAAAGAGGTTCACAAAACTCCTCCAGAGTTGAATAAAATACACAATCTACAAGTTTGCTCTTTTCACACTGTGAAATGGAACCAACGGCAAATAAAATCATACTTTAACACGTTACCTTTTACTACCCCAATGCAGAGCCTAAAAGCCTGAAAACCTGTTGCAATGTCCTATTTAGATAGCCATGCTTCTTCCCATTTATGTTTGAAAGCAAAAGGAATGCTAATGTTCGAGTGGAAGAGTTCACTCCCCATGTCAATGAAACTGATTGTTTTTCACCCTGACATTCCATTTCAATGTATGAAAACCATGTGTGGGATGAGGCATCATATAACAGCCATTATTTGCACAGGTGGTGGACAAAAGGGTTTTCACTTTTGATCTAGAAAGAAATAGGAACTTGGGTCACAACCACTGACAACGCAACAAGCCATGAAAGGCAACTTGGGAAAGCTTTTAATCTTAGATTAAAATTTAGTTTACATACTTTTAAGGCAAACGATATTTTTTCTATCAAAACATGCATGTCTTTAATATGAAAAACTAAAATTCTCTATCTATTTACATCCATATGTTCTGCAGCTACATTTAGAGGTTTCCTATATAATTCTATTTTATCAGTAAGTCTCTAAAACAAACAAAAACCACAAAATCCCTTACCTCTGGACAACTTGATTCCAGCTCAGAAGAGACATTATTAAATTCCCCTGCTTTTTTGCAAATGTAGAAAGATCTGTCTTCACATTTTTTAACCTTCCAAAGTCCCTCCTAAGGGATAAAAAGAAGTATATTCTGTACATACCCATATTCTCATGCATAGCTGTACACACATTAGATTACACTCACTCCTATCTTAACTCTTCAGTAAAAACAAGTACTTTTTCTCACTCCATTTATTTGTCCTTAGATGGACCATTTATTTCTACCAACACTGGCAGCAGGACTTTTCAAATCAATCGTATAAAAGAGTTCGTCTCTTTGAAACACTCTTTGGGATGTAATGCATCTTAACTAACACTATGGCCATACCAGAGCACTTAATTTTCAGAACAGGTATGAACTTTCTTCCTAACTATTATAGTTCTTTGCAAGATTAATCTTTATACTTGAACAGTCCTTACTCAAGATATTACATAATTTTCAGACATCTATACATACTGGACACGTAGCAAAAGTAATGTTTGAAGAATTTTATCTTGAACCTCCTTTTCCTTTGTATCTTACATTTTTATTTGTTTACACTTGCAAACTGAGTGAAATACGGGTTTGTGTATCTAAAAAC
Source organism: Phaethon lepturus (assembly GCF_000687285.1). Taxonomy (NCBI): domain Eukaryota; kingdom Metazoa; phylum Chordata; class Aves; order Phaethontiformes; family Phaethontidae; genus Phaethon; species Phaethon lepturus. The sequence continues at coordinate 13,193 of NW_010536850.1, read as the reverse complement.
CACAATTTTACCAAAGTCCTATTTTCTGCTTCCAGTGGGAACCCACTTTTCCAGGTCACTGGAATTGTCTTGGCCTTCCCATGAGTTAAAGATTGCAACCTGGACCCACTACTGGAAAGACAACAAGAACTCTTTTTGATACAGTTTTCACACTTAGACAAAACATACTTTAAAAAAAAAAGGATTATAGTGCTACTTACATAAGTCACATATTAGCAAATTTAAGTACTGTTAAAAGATTAGACTACTATCTGTTTTGAAAGAGGCTACACAGAATGTATAAATCTTGACAGCAAGATAAAATGGGCACAGCTGACAGTTTTAGAAAACCTGAATTTGAAGTTTTCATGACCAGAACTGATGCATCATAAATTATGATATGGACTGGACTGGACACTACTTGGATTTTAAATTACTTTGTCTTTATCAAAATACCTACTCATATTTGTTCTCTTGCATTTGGCAAGCTTTACACATGTAACATTTTTTATTGAACATAAGCTCAAAATCTATGATTAATTTTCTGTGCATCAGCAATGCAAAATGTATTGGTTCCTAAAGGCTACATTGCATTTATCACAACATGAATATATTAGGAATCAAAAACCAACTACAGGTCATGGTTTAAAAAAGTAGCACAGTGAGAAAATAAATTATTATGAGCTAAAATAAAAGTATCTGTCTAATTCTTCCAAAAAGAAAAGGAAACTTACAGATCCTTGTGCTGAAACACAGAGTTGTCCTGTTCTTTGATAGGTGTTAGGTTCTTGGCTGTACCAGTTAGAGAATTTTACTGGGGTGCTATCTGACCACTCAAAAACAACGGGGGTGTTATTACTGTATAACCCAATCCATGTTTCAGTTACATTTTCTGTAAAAGAATAAGTGAGTTCAGATTTTAATGGCAAAGAAATAATGCCTGTTGCTCCTGTAACATCAACACTCCCATGAAAAATTATTCATGGGATTTTCGTAAGAATCACCTTCTTCCAGGAAAAAAAAAATAGCTGAACAAACTTTAGGAAACCTTACTGATGAGATAATGTTCTACTGCCCTTAAAGACTAAATTATTTCAAAAATAAATCAACATACATGATAATACATTTTGAAATCCTGAAAAATACAAATCAAGAACCTGCATGCTTTTCTGAAGTATGTGGGGCAGAAAGGCTGACATGGAAGGGAACAACAACTTCTTACACTCTTCCATGGCACACTGAGGTGTTTAGGTTTCTCTAAGTGATGTTTGTGAGTTCCAGTGACAGCACAGTTGCAGCCACAGTGGCTGGCAAACATAGGAAAGACAAAGCTTGCGCTTTGATGTAATGTCTTACTTGACCGGCTACTACAGCCAGAAAAAGCAGACATAGACTTTCAGGCAGGTAAGCCCTTCTCCTGAAGAGTGAAGCCTGACGCAGGTCTGAAACAGCAGCAGCAGACTTTGAAGCTGAATACAAGTCGAGAACAATTACATCTGTCTATTACAGCATCTCTGGAAATAATGGTATTTGGTACCTATGGAGGGTGTTAATAGAGGGGAGGAAGGTGATACAGTGGTTAACCTCTTAAGAGGAAGAGAGACAGGACAGCAAAGAGGATGGGTGACAGGAGGGATGACAATGGGAGATGATGTCCAGTAAATCCAGTGTAACACACCATCCTGCAACCACAGCTGATGGGACAGATTTGATAAAACACATCACTGTGCCCCAGCTCCAGGAAGCTTAAACTCACGGCTAAACTGTGCTGCTCTGCCAGCACACTGATGTCAGCTGGAGGCACAAAATAGTCACTTTTCTTTGCTGCTGTTATAACAACAAAAGTCTTGGCATTACTGCAACAAAGAGCTTTTGTTCATTAAGTTCCTTATGCAATTATGCTACCTCTTAGGACAATGTGGACTAGCAGAACGCCTTTGATACACCCTGCTGCCAAAGGGGACTCTGTCAACATGCTAGCAGCAGCAGCCGCAACTTTGCAGTGTGGACAAGACCAGCTTGAAAGCAGAAGATACACTCAATTGTTGTTGCTTCTAAGCACAATTCTTGCATAAGGATGATCACTGAATATTTTGCAACAGTTTGCAAGGAACCAGCCAAGAATGGGAAAGCACAAAAGCTAGTGTCTTTACTGTGGCCTCACTGTGTTTGTTTTGTTGATTCATTTCTTCACCATTGGAGAAGGTGATGCTATACATTTTTAAGACTCCTAGAAGGAGCATGCATCATGCCTTCTTCTTTTGTAAACTTCATTTGACTATGCCATGTAATATAGTGCTTATGTGGCTAATGATGTTAAAGGGCTGCACAAAAGAGCATCACAGAACACTTCAAGAAACTGCGCACTTTAAACTAACTCTCAAAACTCACCACTTTCCAGCAAGTTAAGGAGCAGCTCTGCATCTGCCATGGAGGATATACTGATGAGCCCGCTATTGTCACTTTGGCATGAGATAAAAGCATCGTTCCAGCTCTTCTCCTCTTTATGAAGTCTGTAGCAGTTGCGATTGTGTGGGTACCAGCCAGCATCACAACGAGTGGCATAATACTTCCATGTATCTTTTAATTAAGCATACAAAATTTGTGTGTATTAGACAGAATTCCAAGGTTATGCTATGTTCATAACACATTCAGAGCTATTTTTTTATCTTCAAATGCTGAAAACACAGTCATCCAAGATGACTTCAAGAGGCCAAAACACATGCTCTATGGAACATCACCTACCAAGCAAACTGAAATTTCTCCCACTTGATTTTATGATTCAACCATGTGGGCTGCTGGACTAGTGCAAACACACTAATGGATCTGTTATTCAGTTTAAAACACGTTGTATCTCACTTATTACCTCAGAACCAGATTCAAAAAGCCAACTAAAGCTTTTTCAGTTGCATTATCTACAAAAGGTTTGGGTAAGTCCTTTCTCATCTGAAACAAGTAGGGAAACTTCCTTTTAAGTTATCAGGAAGAAGTTGTTGTTTAAGCTGTTCTTGTCAAAAATCAATGTTCTAATAAACTCAATTCTGCATTTAATTTTCCCACAGAATGGAATTCTGAGGCACTCTATGTGCTATATATCCTATACTCATAAACACTTTGAAAAAATATATGTACAATGCTTTTTTTGTATATCAAAGTACAGCATGCCATAACAATAACTGTAAATTTCGAGCTGCGTTTATACAACTTTCTTCTCTGTGGACCACTGGTTAATTCCATTCAAAGCTGAAAACCTATTTTTAAACTCAGAAGTGTGGCTTTATTGTAATACAAAGAGAAAGTCCATTCTGTAAGCTTCTGATCACGTAAGGAACCAATTAAATGCTATGCATATTAAAATTATTTGTTAGTTTTAAGATTCTAAACATGTTTTCCAGGACTGCATTTAAACAGAAGAAGTTAAAGAAGTTAAAGTAAACTCTATTCAACATAAACTAGCAAACCCATACATTTAGTCCAGCTAAGACCCTGTTCTGCTGACTTTATATTCAGGTGGCTTCTTCTTGTTCTCCTTCCACACTCACAAATAGGACACAGTAACATTGAGAGACTTACCCAATGTTTCGTGCTCTGTCTTATTTAAATATTTTTTGCATACAAAAGGCAATCCAGATTCACATAAATAACTTTGCCAGCCGTACTTCAATTTTGAATTAATCACTGCACAATGATTTTCTCTAAAACGGTTATCAGAGACATCTGCAAACACATTTTTGAGAAGCACAAAATTACATAAAATCAGTTCTTTCTTGTACAATGGTGTTGTAAGGCTCTCTGCATCATACTGAATGAATGTATAAACATCCCTGCACACCCAAACTTCTAGTAATATTACACCAATACTATTGACAGCGAAACACTGACCATGATTTATACATGTGTGGCAATCTGTCCTTGGCTGCTGCTATCACTTGAGAGGTTGAAATAACTTCTAGTGTTTATATTATATCTGCTGGTGGACAGACCTCAAAATGTAGCAAACCAAGTCACAAAGCTCATGTTAATGTGCCAGTGTTAATTACAGTATGCTAACATAAACAAATTGAAACTCCTTTTGACGATGAAACCAGCTAGAGCATAGATTTTAAATATACAACTGGAATCTTAAAAACACCTGTAAAAGTAAATGACAAAAGGGCTAGATCATTAATGCTTTGACCAGATCCCTCTCAATTGATGCTACAACCCTAGAAGGGGCTTTTAGTTCATGAATAAATATTTCTACCAAAAAAAAAGAGGTACATTCATTCACTTGATTCACTTTTCCAATGCGCCTGTAGGAACAGTGGTCTTGTATCAAGCTGCAATTACAGAGAGCATATAACTACACTGCTAAAAGATATCCAAGAGGAACATCAAGTACTTGCTCTCCAGTTCACAAATGCTAGTGGTGCTCCATCTGACCACTGCCAGCCAGCATCTTCCTCCGGTCGATTCAGGCCCATCCACAGCATCACGTCTGTGGCGTTTAACTGCCCTGAAACAGAAAAAATAAACAAAATAATACTTCATGCTTTCCCCATGTTTAAAAATATCTACAGGTATAGATCTGCTGCCCCGACTTGTTACAATAGGAGTAAAACAAACCTTCAAATCAAGTCTCCAGAAAGTTCAGGCTGTTTTTTCTGCCCTTAGAAAAAGCCTATTACTTTGTTAATCAACACAGAGATGAAAAGAAATAAACTCAGAAGTCTGCATCCTTCAAAAGCTATTCGTCCTGCAAACCCTTCCTGCAGAAGCTGTTGCTGACCTTAGAAGTTAAATCTAGAACAAGCAACTACATAAACGCTAGCCTGTTTCAGCTTTCTGTAAACCAAACAACTTGCAGTCCCTTTACAGCCTGCCGGGATATCAAAAAGCTCATGAAATAATTTAAAAACCTTCCGGTTAGCTTATATCCTGCAATTGAAAACCAGCAATAATGGGGAGCAATGGGCAAGACACCTGAGGCAGCCTTTCGCGACACAGCTCTACCACCCATGCCTCCACTGGGTCCTCTCCACCCACACTAAAATGCCCGTGACAGCCATGCTGTCACAAGGCTCCACAAATTTGTCTAAGACTATTGCTGCATAGGGGAAAGCAAAAGGCTTATCCAAGGAGGAATACCATCCATTAATGAAAACAGAGCTGGCATTTTCCCCACACAGGACATTTTCTTCCAGCCTGCTGAAATATTCTCATCATTCACATTTGGTGAAGTCCAGCTTGCAAAGAAAAATTAACAGGAGAAAGAGACACCCGGGTATGTTGCAGAGAAGGTAAATATTTGTATAATTCTCCAAAGAAAACAAACACGCTCCATAACCACAGCTGCAAGAATGAATGGGAGTCTCTGTGGGGAGGGAGAATTAAGACAATTACACCCTGACGTAACACATAGCACCATTTCTGCACTCGGATTATTAAGGTTGTAACTTACCTTCACCCTTGCTTTTTCAAACAGCTCTACCGGGGTATGATATGTGATGGAGCCTTGTGAGCAGCAATGGGAGAGACATCACACAGTATTAAGCTCCAAAGGTTACCGCCTTGTCACAGGTAAAGAGGAAATCTAACTATGGGTTTCCTACAAGGTCCCCAGAGAAACGTCTACTCACTGCTTAAGGTACTTATGTAGTTCTGCTCTTCGGGGTCGGTGACACTCAGCAGGTCTCCTCCTTGCAGCTGACAGGCAGCCCGTGCCTCACGCCAGGTCAGCACAGACGCAAGGTTGAACTGGTAGCAAAGGCGCGTGTCGGGGTTCTTCTTCCAAAAAACGTCGCAGCCACTCTCTGCTCAAAAACAGACTCATCACCAACAGCCCAAGGCTACAAACTAATCAGAAATATAACACCTTGAACAATTCAATTCATTAATGACAGTAGCATCCCAACGGAAGCACGATATGAGCTCCTTTCATGTTCCTTTCTTAAAGAACATATGGAAATAGGGCACTAACGGAATAAAATGTTGCTCCATATTTCATACGGTTGATAAAATACTCAGGAGCTGGTGGTGATTTTCACAGTTCTCATGAAGCCAACAGAGCTATGTTTTAATTTATACCAGCTGATCATTTGTTCCTAAAGCTGCATGTCGAAATATTCAAAATTATGAACAACTCACCCAACTTGTGGAGAAGCAGTCACTGGATATCCTTCTATCTTGTACTCAAGAGAACAAACTTACTATAATTACAAAGTATAAGCAAGGCTGAAAATACCATCTATTATATTGGCTGCCCAGAAACCCCTATTACAAAGACACATTTACAGTCATTCTTAAGATGCTTTGGAACTGAGATCCGAAATGTAGCTTGAAGGGGGACGGCTTTTCCAAACCACTTCTGCTGATAGAAGATACTATTTTGCTTATTTATGCAAGAAGCTTGAATATTCATGAAGATTATACATCCAAAATCTTTCAGAATTTTTAAAGCTATTTTTAAAGTTATTGCTTTTTGCAACATTGCAAGTATTTTTAAAGCTATTGCTTCTAAGTGTTTTAGGGCCAAGACGCATCCAAGTAGTGCACAGAGGAAAAGTAACGTGCAAGATGTAATGCAGTCAAGCAGAACATGACTTTGCAAGAGCAACCCTTACTTTACACGCTTCAGAGAAGCTCCCTGTAGATCACCGGGACAGAGGAGAGCGAGATTTAGCTGCAGAGTAAGGTCAATGGGCTGCGCAGAATAACAACCTTTGGCTCACCCCCTGTAGTTTCGCTTTTGGGATGAGGACTTGGGTCTCCAAAGGCCAAATATGATAAATCATGATAAAATTTGCTAAATTTTGTGGTTTTTAAAGAGACATTCCCCTCTAAAAGAAGGGAAGTAATCCAAAACAGAGCACGTCTTAGAATTGCTAATAAAGAGCAATACTCTTGTGGGGTGGAGGGAGAGAGAAGACAAGGAACATCTTACCAGCATTTGGGCAAAACCCCCATTTTTCATCTTGTTCATAGTGAGTTGTTGTGGCACACCAGTCAAATTCCTTTCCATCTCTGGTACACTCATAATACCACTTGTTGTTATATTTAAATGGAAAAATGCATGGGAAACCAAAAGAATTTCCCAGCAAGGTGTATGTTTCTGGAATACACAAAATGCGGAGATTAAAAGAATGCAGACCACAGAAGTTTCTTCGGCCCCATATTTCATTATTCCCATTTTTAGCAGCAATGATAGAAATAAAACGTCTAAAGTTATTTACTAACTTTAATTTATAATTGATAACACAGCATTACAAGTATGAGCAGCATAACTTCAGTGAACAGAATTTGGAAATAATAATTTCTGAAATTTGTTCACCATGAAGCAAGGCACATTCTCATAACTTACTGTAATTGGGAAAAACCTCAAAACCTGAAGAATTAACATACAAAATCTGCACTTACATTTCAGAACAACTACATAAAAACAATAGTTAGCAGAATCAATACAAGCTCAGATGCAAACTCTACTTATTTTTTACTTCTTAGTCTATGACAGACAAACAATTTAGCAATTTATTTCCCCTGCTCCTCCCACTCTTTATGAAGTGGATTTCTAATGTTTTTTCCATTCTCTTTGTCATTCTCTGGGAAAGGAAATGTGAAAGACAAAGGAATATTGACTAAACCTTTAAAAATAAGTTTTTATACCATGGGGAATAATAATCTAGCTAAAGAACCGATGTTACATACATCTGTTGTCATAATCAATTAATGCCTTATAAAAGGCATTTTTAAAATATTCATTGTAAATAAATATAAACATAATTTTATAAAAATATTTAAAATATTTTCCTATTGTACTTTGACTACCAAAATATGGAGAGAATCCACTGCAACTGAAAGCTGTAAAAGCTTTACCTCAGTGACTGTCTCCTTAACCTCAGAGCTTCTACAAAAGGTCAAAGTACCACAGTCACACTCGGAATGAAATTGTTTGTGATAGATTCCATGTTGATAGCCTAAAGATCAAAGTCCTTCAACTACAAAATCAGTACAGGCTGCCAGGTTCCTAGAGGTTCCCTGAGTTAATGGCTGGCTGCGCACAAATAAAAAAACAGTTTACACATTGTAAATCCCCTTTAAAGCCTTCTGATATGAACAGATGATACAAAGAACATGGGTAAAAAAAAATCAAGATTGCTTCTCAGTCTGCCCGCTACCATGCTGCTAGCTATGGCGGTGCAAGGGATTATCTCAGCCCTGGCAAGAAGCCAAATTTGACAGCTATAGACTTCTCACCACAGTTATATACATTTTTTTTCGTTGAAGGTAGAGATGCCCCTCCCCAGCCTGGTTGCACTAACAGGCTGGCTTGCATTTGCGTGTGCATAAACTAAGGCAGAAGGAGGAAAATAGAAATTGGCGGTGAAAGAGATTTTGCCAACACAATTAATTACTTTGGTCCTGAAATTAGGCTAGAATCGCCTGCCTAAGGCTGATCCTCTTCTCCCGGATGTTTCAGCCAGGCCTACTTTCATCTCGCTATGTGCACACAGCAAATGTGTAAGACTTTTTGTGAGTTTAAGTATTTTCTGTCTGGTTTTAAGTATAAACTCCACTAGGTTTTAAAGAAGAGGCTGGATGCTGTAGTGCTTTCCCAGTTACCACAGCTCCCAAAGAAACAACTCTGGAGTTAGCAGGGGCCAAGCCCAGCTACACCTGCAGAAGGAACCCCCGAGACCAGATCTGCAACCCAAACACCCAGTTCAAATGGGGAGAATCAACAGCTCCTGTCTGAGACATGCTGCGCAAACGTTAGGTCTTTCCTCCTACAGAAATGCCGAGGAAGGGGTCAAGGTGCAGTCTGCCTGTTTGTAGTCAATGGGTTTATCTTACTCCTTATACCTGGAAAACTGTTCAGGTCTGCAGACCTGCATCTTGACATACATTCCTCCGCCTTCGCTAGCTGCACAGCAGGATTAATCAAAAGCCTGATCTCTGCTCCAAAGTTTGGCACGTTCAGAGTCCAGGTGCTGAACATTGCAAACATTGGTTTCATGCACGCTGTGATCACAGACTGATTTTCAGTGACAGAAATTCCAAATCCTTCGTTATCTCTCTTTGGGTTTAGCTGATAATGAAAGCTGCAGGACAGGCAACAGCAAATCCTTAGTTCCCTTTTTTATTTTATAGAGGATCTGAAATGAGCATTTCCTGGTTTGCAAGGATACTGGTGCTTTTTGGGGTCCATATAACAGATAAGGAAGAAAATCCACTGTGTGGTATGCTCACCTCCACCACTGCGTAGAAAAAAACCAAACTTTGAGTCCCAAACCACAACAGAGGCTGGAAGGGACCATAAGCACATGACCTTGCTTCAAAAGAACTTTTGAAAACTTTTCCTATCTACATTTCTATAATAAAATTTTATTTTTACCTTGAAATGGGTGTTCACAAAGGTCTTCATCATAGGACATGTACTGTTTCCACTGATAAGCAGATTTTTTTTGGGCCACAATACGTTTGCTGTTTTCAATGGCTAATTTGTACTCTGATACACCAACTAATGCTTTTCCATCACAATTCCACCATAATGAGTATTGAGTTGAATCACACTCAAGCATACTTAATGGCTGTTCTGGTCTACTGATGTTCAGTCCTAGACAGGTACTTCTGCCTATGTTGAAAAGACGGCGATTAGATACCCATTTCCATAACATGTCTTTTGAGAGTTGGCCGCAGTCTTCCAGAACAAGGCCAACTGTGTCCCCTTTAATGCACATGTTGGAGTCTTCACTTTGGATAATAAATATCCCTTTATCTGTAGTGGGGGGAAAAAAAAGAAGTACTTTCAGTCTGTAGAATACTGCAATTGATCAAATAGTGTCAAAAGACAAATGTTTTAGTTGGAGCTACTTGGGAAGAAAACTGAAAAAATCCATCAGAATAACTGGCACTTCAAAAAGTAAGAGTACTGGTCTAAATTTACTGCCAGCTGAGTTTTTAACATGTGGACTACTTGCAAGATCACAAAAATAAGGCTAGGTTGGATAGCCAAAAAATGGAGTACCTAAAAATACCAAGTTGTGTTCAGAGGAAAAAAAACCAACACTGGTCACCAAGAAATACCCAGTAACGGAGTACAAGTTTAAGCGTTGCAAGAAGTCATACTGTGTACTGTAAGATAATTCTCAGGGCAGGGATTGGAGAGTGCAAGTGAATTGCAGCCTTCCAGTACTTAAGATGGGGACAGACTTCTTAGCAGGGCCTGTTGCGATAGGAGAAGAGGCAATGGTTTTAAATCGAAAGATTTACACTAGTTACAGAAGAAATTTTTCACAGTGAGGGTGGTGAAACACTGGCCCAGGTTGCCCAGAGAGGTGGTAGACGCCCCATCCCTGGAAACATTCAAGGCAAGGCTGGACGGGGCTCTGAGCAACCTGATCTAGTTGAAGATGTCCCTGCTCGTTGCAGGGGGGTTGGACTAGATGACCTTAAAAGGTCCCTTCCAACCCAAAGATTCTATGATTCTAAAAGCTGAAAAGTTTAAGGCTGACATTGCCATACTCTCTGCCATATTCGTTCTTCACTCTCTGCAACTATAGAGACAGAAAGAAAATATTTTGCATCGTAAATAGGATACAGGAAGGGTAGGATTTATCTGTACCACGAGAGCTGGTGGCCAAGGGTTAAAGTATATCTCCGCTATTGGATGCATATTGTTCGACCATACATGACTACCCTGGCCCACAGCAGATGTTGTGGGGTTAGCCTGACATCCCGACTTTCTTGGAATCATGCAGAAATTCACTGAACTATGTGACATCACATCATAAGTATGTGAAAAAAAAAAGTCAGCTGTTCAACGTCTTGGGAGCAAATGTTTAACCGAGCATATAGACTGAAGAAAATGTGGGCAGCTGAAGAACTAGAAATCGGCAAAATATAAACCTGTAACAGCTCAGCTGTTTCGTTCCCTCTGAAATCCAATGCTAATTAGCCCATGGCGTTCCTCTCACGTTATAGGCGAGGTATTTGTTTTATGCCTCAGGAGATTATGCGTTGAAAACCTGAGCAGCACTACCATTTTGCCTTTAAATTTTACAGTGATGATTTCTGCCACGTGTGCTTTCTAGCTGTTGCAATTCACTACCCGTAACACCCTGAAGCAGTAACTACAATTAAAAAACCCGTCTCAAACTGACATAGCCCACATCTAATGTATGAGGTGCAGAGGTCCACCCAGATGTTGTGTCTGAGTTTAGTACGTACAGTTCAGGTACAGCTCTAGAAAAGAAATATTTTCAAGCAATAGTGGGACAGTGCTGTGTAACAGATAGACAGGAGATCAGCTGTGATCATTGATCACCAATGCAACGTGCACACAACAAGCAGAACAGAGAGGACAGGGATCACGGAGAGGTTTTTGGTTACAGACTCTGCACCGAGCACATCGAGCAGCCTGACGCACAGAGAGGACAGCCATACTGCAGACTGCACGACCGGCAACAGGGCTGTTTTCCATGTGGCTATAGGCGTTGGTAGCCTGTGATGGTGCAGGGCAGGGCAAGCCTTTCTGATCGGGAGCAGGTGAGAATCAGCCTGTTATCTGTAACCGCAGCTCCCAAGCACCCAGCAGCTGTCCTATGCTAAGTCCTTAACCATCTGGGGCAGAGCAAGGTTCCTTTAGTCCATTGCATCTCTGCAGCTCCCAGGCGTCTGAGCCCACTGAAAAACCATCAGTCAGCACCCTGTGACAGATACCCTGCTTGGCTTTTAAGTTTTCTGTGAAGTTGTGCACTTTGTGCTGGTTTCATCCTTGTTATCCAACCCATGTTATCCTCCATGCGCAACACAGGTGCCTCTATCTACATGGCCAGAAAGGGCTTCTGCCCCTCATGCTAGGGTATACCCTTCCTACAGCTGTCTTATCTTGGTTGACCAAGAAAATATACTGTTAATTTGCTAGATAAGTGGAAGCTGGGATGTTGTTAGCACCAGTAAACACTGATTAATGAGGTTAATTCACCATGATACCGGGATTCACACTCAAACTTCTTGTGCAAACTCTGCATCTACCTTCACTGACAGCACACAGCATGCTCCTGGGGGCGGGGGGGGAAACACCACAACACAAACATGAAAGATTCTCAACCTTTGAATGCCTTTATCTGTAGGGCCCTTAAGAGTTGCAATGACTGCTGAAAAAAGATAAGGGTCTTGCACAGCCTATACAACTAACACAGCTGGATGAGCTCTGTGAGTAATAGCATGCTTCCCTTTTTCATTCTGCAGCGGCTTATGCCAAGAACAGCCAGACCATAATTCTTGAGCCCCACAGTCCCCTTCCGAATATGGTTTCCGCTCCCCAACTACAAAATGCAATTGGCAAGAGAGCTGGTGCCGGCCCAAGGACTGCCAGGTAAAAGCAGTAAGACATGAGAGATGGCAGGCTCAGTGACAGCTCTGTGGGCCCCTACTCAGCCCTCTCAAGTGGGGCAATGAAGCAACTGGAGGAACACCAAGCCTTGGGAATGCCTGTTGGGCTTCCCTCCTTTGAAGGAGCTTTGTGAAGCTACATCATCCATTTTACAGGTGCTCTCACAGAAGGGTTTTGTTACAAAGCTCCTGGGGTCAGGGAGGATTCTGTGCCAAAATCCTGCAGATGAAGAGCTGACAGGGCTCTATCAACTTGCAAGCTCCAGAGGACCCAAGGAAAAAGGAGACAGCCTCTGCCTTAAGAACTGACAGGGTGGAGGGAGGCCTTTGGAAACATCCCGCTTCTCCTACATCCAGGGCCCCCCCAAGAAGGGCAAGGTGACAAGAAACAAAACTCCCAGAAGCGAAGTCTCAAGCTGATGTGAAGCCACAGATGAAGAGCTGACAACTGTCCAGTACCTCCAAGTTCCTGTTTACTGAAGTTCAACATGGCTAGTAGTGAATACATGGCTAGAACAAAACTAGGAGAACAAGATATCTTCATTTCCTTCCTCCTCACCTCCCACTTCCTTCCCCCCAAAGAGCAGTGAGAATTGCTTATGTGGTAATAGAGAAAATAACTGGAATTTATTGGAAAGGAGGAAAAAAAACATCTATCTCCAGGTGCAACAAAAGCAATGGGCAGCAGCGTAATAAGCAGGGAGGATGAAAAGGGGGCAAGGCCTGCGGGGGCGGTTCGCACGGGTTCAGTGCCTGCCCGCGGCCCCTCACGCCTCCAAAACGCCTCACCCCTGTGCGGGGCGAGACCTTCACCCTGCCCAAACCCTCCTGGCCGGGGTCGG
>NW_010536849.1:3292-5594 GCF_000687285.1 Phaethon lepturus | reverse complement strand
CTTTGCTCCTGCGGCACTAGCTCCGCACGTGCGTACTAGCAGCACGGCATGGGCAGCGCCCGGGAGCAGCACGGTGGCGCCGGGCGTGTTTCCCAGTGAGGGCTGGGGCTACCCGTGAGGCAGGTGAGGCCCTTGGGTGGGCGTGGGGGGTGCCTCCTGCCCGCTGACCATGTGTGGGCGGCGGGGGGAGCTCCATACCGCCCGGCGCGACGTGCTCCTGGTCTGCTGGAGTCAGGCCTGTATGGGGCAGCCCCGGGAGCGACCTGAGAGCTACGGAGGGGAAGGAGATGAAGGCAGGCCCCTGTCCCCACCCCAGGCACCGGGCACCCCGACTCCCGGAGCCCCCCTGAGGCTCCCCAGCCCTGCTCACCACTTGCAGTTGCTCTCAGCCCTGGCTGCCTGGAATTTGTGCTGCCGTGCCCGACCCAGCGCAGGTCCTGCGCCAAGTACCACAGCTCCTTCCTCCTAAGGCGGCTGAGCTCCTGGGGCAGAGGGAAGGCAGCAGGGAGGGCAGGCGCCACTCTTCCCAAGCCAGCTCCAGCCCTGCTCCAGCCAGCTCGGGGCTGGAGGCTTCAGGTGCCCCTCACCCTCTCGCAGGGTGCCTTTTCCCACTCTTTCTTTCTGGCCCTGGGAAATTTTGTTGTGGCCCCTGCCGAGGGCTGATCTAGCCCTGGCTTGCCTGTGGCAGCATCTGCTGGACTTGCGTAGGCTGTGGTGGGCAGTGACTTCTTCACCTGCTCCTGGGGAAGCGCTGGAAGGGCAGAGCATCCTTAGAGCGCTGAGCAGCAGGACGGGTGCCCTGGGGGTACCTAGAGCAGGGCTTGCAGCACCGCTCACGTGCTGAGCGTCGAATTGGGTCTGCTTGCCAGAGGGTGTGGAAAGAGGGACCTGTCCTTAACAGCTGTCCTTAACCGTGTCCGGGACCCGGAAAGGTGAGGCCGCTTCTCGAAGGTGCCATTGGCTGCACTGGCCCCGGTGGTGGCGCTCAGGTGGGAAACGGGCAGTAAAGAGAGGTGAGGTGTCCAGGTACTTTCTGGCTGCGAAGTGCAGTGATTTTTTGATTATTATTTTTTTCCCCCGTTGCTGGTCTTGCAGCTGCCCAAGGTGCAGCCAGACACGGGGAGGGGGCCTGGCCTGCAGCTCCCTCCCTCACCGTTCTTGGGGTGATTTGGGGTTATTTTTCCGCAGCAGTGAGGCAAAGCCAGGCTCCCGAGCTGAGCGTGGTGGGACGCGGGGTAGGGCATGATTGTCTTGAGGCTTTGAAGGGCTTTGCAGCGAGCCCTGTCCCCGCTGGAAGGGCCGCTGCTTGTGCTCAAGGCGAAGGCCTTGCAGTCCTTGTTGTCATGCATGTCTGTTCCCGCCCTGGCCACCAAGGTCTGTCCTTGTCCCAGGGGCTCCGTGCTGCTTTCTGCGTTGGGGCCGTGTCCGTGAGTCCTGCAGGGACTCGTCTGTCCTGGCTCCCCCACCAAAGGTCTGCTTGGCCTGAGGAAGGGGACAGGGGAGTCACCCCCCTGCCATTGCCTGCCCCGCTGGTGGTGACCGGTCCCTGGGTGTGGCTTGGTGCCCTTTGGGGCTCGCCGCCTCTGATTTGGGGCTCAGCGGGGCTTTTGCAGCCCTTGGGTGCCTTTTCCCGATGCTCCCTCCCCCTTCCTCACAGGCCCGGAGCGGTTCTGGAAAAATGGCTTTTAATTAAATAAAACCAAGAGCAAAGGTGCCATCAAAGCTTCCATAACCCTCCCCCACCCCCCACTCCCCCTCACCACTCATTAGAGCCACCTCAGCCACGCGCTGGCCCTAATCCCCCCCTCCCACCCCCGTGCTGGTGTCGAGAGCCCTGCGCTTGCCCGGTGGAATTGGGAAGGTGCTCTTCTCCCGCTTCTTGCCCTGCTTTTCTAGCATGGCAGGCTGGGACGGTGGCAGGTCCATTGCCGCATCCCACCACGGCTCCTGGGGCCCCATCCCGATGGTGTAGAACGCGTCGAGGCTCAGGATGGCGTCAGTGGCCTCCGGGACGCTGTAGTCGGCGGTGAGCAGCTCCTCAGGCAGCGAGAGCGAGGCGAAGTCGCAGTGGGGAATGGCTGCGCCGCCAGTGCCACCAAGGTCCCCAGGCATGAGGACGCTGCCAGGACTATGCTGGCTGACCCCCACCGCGTCCAGGCAGCAACCAAAGAGCCGAAGGGCCTCCTGGAGAGGCACCTCCTCGGGCACTGCAAGGTCTCCTGCCGGGTCCGCAAGGGCCAGGTTGTGGGGGGCAGCGGAGGGGCTGGGGGGGACGTGGCTGCCCGGGGGGGCGGTGGTCGCC
>NW_010536849.1:0-3199 GCF_000687285.1 Phaethon lepturus | reverse complement strand
CCCCGCTCTCTGTGCGCCGCTAGTTGCACCAGGGTCCCCTGGCCTAGGTCTGCTGCTGGGACCCCCCTGGATGATCCCCACTGTGTCCGGGGCACAATCAAAGAGCCGTAGGGCCTCTTGGAGAAGCACGTCCTCGGACACTGCAACATCACCCTCCAGGTCCTCAAGGCCTTGGTTGTGGGGGGCAAGAGAGGGGCTGGGAGGGACGTGGCTGCCCGGGGGGACGTGGCTGCCTGGGGGTGCCCCCGCGGGGCTGGCCGTGCTGGAGATACTGATGTGTGCAGGCTGCCCCTCAATGTGCTGGTAGCTGGGGATGGACATGGGCGGCGGCAGCGGGGCTGGGGTCCCCGCTGTCCTCTGACTTTTCTTGGGTATGAGGTCTTGTGGTAGTCCCTGGGGCGTGCCTGGGGCTGGCCAGGCCGGGGGGGGCCCGCAGGCCCCGGGGCCCCACAGGGCAGCACCCGTCAGAGGAGCAGTGCCATGGCAGAGTGTGGCGGTGTCTGGTGGAGGCAGGCTGGTGCTCGTCCACTCGATGTGGAAGATGCGGGGGTCGAAGTAGCAGCCGCATGGAGCCCTCTGCAGACCTGCGAGGGTGAGTGGGAGCCGTGCTGCACCGCGGGGACCCTCCACGGGCACCCGCTGAGCCGGCCCCGATGGCTGACGTCCCTCGGCTCTGCGCAAGGCACGTGGGAGCTTGCGGCCGGGCCGCTGCCCGTGGGGTGAGCTGTTGTGCCCGTGGGGCCAGGTTGCGAATCGGGGAGGAGGCTGGCTTCTAGGAGGTGAAACGGGAGAGATGGCCCCAAATATTTGGCAACTTGTCTGGCAATTGGATTTACTGGGCATGCATCACCCAGGCGAGGGCAGGGACGCAAGCGCAGCCTTGCTGAACCCCCGTGCCATATCTGCCGGGAGGGACGGGGATGCTGGGAGTACCCAGGGATTGGGGATGCTGAAGGTGCCAAAGGTGCCGGGGTGCCAAAGCAGAGAGGGGTGCCATACCTGCTGGTGGTACCCGGGGGGCCTGGGGTGCCCAGGCTGCAGGGAAGGGCTGCTCCTGCGTGGGCAGTCGGCACGGGCTGGCTGAGCCTGAAAGAGAGACAGGAGTGATGGCCGTCGGTCCTCTCCCCTCTTGGCCCCAAGCACGTCCCCAGGGCTGCAGGGGTCGGGGTCGGCTACCTTGGGGGCCGAAGGTGTCTGGGAGCACAAAAGGCCGCAGGAGCTGGGGCGCTGGGGGGGCCCCGGGGCCACGCGGTGTGAGCTGCAATGGTGTCAGCGCCATGGTCCGTTCTGGCTGTTGGCTGCTAAGGACTCTCTGGCATCTCCCAGGAGGGAATGTGGGGGCTCCCCATGTTCCGCCCCGCCCCAACAGCCTCCCCAGCCCCTCCTGGGGAAGGGGAGGGTTAAGGGGGGCTGGGGTGCCCCCGGTCCCTACGGGCAGCTCTTAGGGTCTGTGGGTGCAAGTGACTTTGTCCGGAAGCCTTGGTCCTTTCCCCGAGCTGGGATATCCTTGGGATTAGTGGGACTTGGTGGAACGAGTGCCATGCCTGGAGTGCTGGCACGGAGGGTATGGGCTGGGCTAGGCAGGGCAGGTGAGGTGGAGGCGTCGCACTAGATGTCGGCGATGATGTGATTGAGAGCCTCTGGGTGAGGGCTAGGGGCATGGAAAACAAAGCAGATGTTGCGGTGGGTGTCTGCTGCCGATGGCCCAGGCGGGGTGCCAGCACTGAGGAGTTCTTCTACAGGCAATTAGGAGAAAACTCTGGGTGGGTAGCCCCTTGTCCTTACGGCGGATTTCAACTTCCCAGACATCAGCTGGGAATAGCATACCGCTGTGATGGGCAGGCCTGGGACATTCCTGAAGTTGGTGGTAGAGACCTTCTTGTCGACAGTTCTCAGGAGCCAAGTAGGAAAGGTGCCCTCCTAAAGTTTTTTGTTGTGAATGGAGAAGGACTCACGGGAGATGGCAAGGTCTTGGCCACAGCGATCATGAAAGGGTTGAGTCTAAAAGTGCCAGTGTAATGAGAAGAACGGTCAGCAGAGTTGCTCCCCTGCAGTTCAAGAGAGGAAGCGTTAGGCTCTTCAGGGGGACACGTAGCAGAGTCCCCCGGGAATCTGCTGTCGAGGGCGCAGGAGGCGGCGAGTGTGGCACAGTTTTTAAGAAGAGCCCTTTGAGAAGCTCAGGGGCGGGCAATTCCCCTGTGTCGGAGGCCAAGCGAGCAGGACAGAAGACCAGCTTGGCTGAAGAGGGAGCTCCTCCAAAGGGGAAAGGAATTGCCCGATCTCTGGACGCAAGGTCAGGCTTCGCAGGAAGGTGACAGAGCCATAGTTCGCTTCTGCAGGGAGAAGACCCGAAAGGCCAAAGCCCAGTTAGAGTTGAAACGGGCCAGTGCTGCGTCAGACAACAAGAAGGGCTTTTTTAAGTCCGTTCATAGCAAGAGAAGGGCTAAAGAAAACTTTGGGGCGATACTTGTTGAAGATGGTCACCTGAGTGACAGGGATGGCGAATAAGCGGAGGCATTCAAGGCTTTTCTTTGCCTCAGCCTTTAATAATGCTGATAGACCTTGGGCTGCCTGGTCTCCTGAGTCAGAGGAGCATGAGTGCGGGGACAGTGACTTTCCCTTTGCGGACACAGAAATTGTCAGGGACCAGCTGTATCAGCTGAATGTTCACATCAGGCCATGGAGCCTGATGGGATTCGTACCAGAGTGGTACTGAAGGGGCTGGCAGGTGTTATGGGCAGGACCCCTCCAGCTCACCTCCCAGAGGTCTTGGGCACCGGGGGAGGTCCCCTCTGACTGCAAGCTAGCCAACGTGATTCCAGTTTGCAAGAAGGATGTGAGGGAAGACCCGGGAACCTACAGACCTGTGAGCCTAACCTCAGTTCCTGGAAAAATTATTCCCAAGATTATACTGGGTGCCACTGAAAGGCCTTTAAAGACGAGTGCAATCATCAGGCTCAGTGAAGACGGGTTCACAAAGGGAAAGTCCTGTTAAAACTACTTTGATATCCTTCTATGAAAAAAAGGTCACCCACCCAGGGGGCGAAGGGAAGGTGATGGATGTCGTTTTTCTGGATTCTGGCAAGGCTTTTGATACTGTTGTTGTCCCGGAAGTGGGATCATACACCCGGGGTGCAACACTCCAATAGACACAGGGAGTAAAGTATCTTATTTAAAGCGTATTTGCGCAGATACGGGT
>NW_010536848.1:1670-3895 GCF_000687285.1 Phaethon lepturus | reverse complement strand
CCACTGTACAGAAGCGTTGTAAGCTTGACCCAGGGAGAAGCACCGGTGTCCTCAGAGCCGCGCGGTCTCAAGGGCCGCGTCCGCCGCCGGGGTTCGCTGTGGGGCTTCGGCGTGGTAGTACTCCGCAGGCGCCTCCGGTAGCTCTGCCCCAAGAGGCCAGGGGAGAGGGGGGTGGCGAGCCGTCAGAGGCGAAGAGGCATTCGAGGGAGCTTCCCCTCCGTACCGTTGCGCCAGAAAACGTGGTAAAATGCTTTCTTTTCCTGAAGAGCCTGCGCTGCTGGGAACTGACTACCTACATAACTGCTCTATCACCACATCTAAACTTCTCTCAAGTGAAGTTACTTTTTATTTTGTTTTTATGAAGTTTTCCTGCTTACTTTTCCCTTTTTAAACTGCACTTGCCTTGTGATGAGATGGTAATTCAAGTGGATACAACATGACCGTTGGCATTATACACCAGATGTTTTTCAGTGCTCGCAGATACTCCGGGGTGTAATTAATATTTGCCATAACTGAAAAAATAAAAACCATTAGATTTTTAAGCTTTTTGTTATGGTGAAATGGAAAGCAGCAAGTATGCATTAACTTTAACTACCACTTAAATATGTGGGAGCTTCCCACACACACACAAAAAAAAGCTTGCCACAAAGTGATGGCCCTTAAAATGTCATGGCCTTAATTGGTATGAGGAGTCCTCACCCTGTGAGAGTAAAGGACATTTTGGGATCTATTTTTGGAGCTTTTCCTCTGTTCTCTCATAAATTTGGGGAAAGAATCACAAAAGTTTAATTAAAAAATTATGAAAGTTCCTTACCTGTCAGATTTTCTACACATTTTCATCAGCTACTATTGCTCCTGTTCACAATTCACTATTGCATCCTCCACTATTCTCCCACAGGAGGGGAGAAATGGGGGGGGGGCTTTTTTGTCCATTTGGAGGGGGGAAATTAATACCAAAGAGAAAATTAACTTCTTCACTGGTCTGATGGCTTGTCTGTGTCACAAATTACAGTTTATACAGCATAAGACAGCCTCTGATTTATTATTTTTGTCTTTCAGTGTCTAAATCACTATAAAAACACAATAAAGCAAATCAAAGAAAAAATGTTTTAATGGACACATGGAGAATCAGACTAGTTCAATTTTACTTCTTAGTTTATAATTTTATGTGAATATAGCTTCTCTATATAAATAAGTCAATCTCCTAAAGCCAGAGGCACAGTGTGAAAGAGTTTCCTGTGAGCTGCTTGCATACTTGCTTTCCTACCTGCAATGCATGACTATGAGAACATAACAAACCTCCAGTGTCATCTGAAGGTTTGCAGAGGCAGTTTAATCTTGAAACTGTGTTAAAATGTTTCTACATGTTCCGTGGTGGATAGGGGCTTCTAAAGCTAAGCTACATTTTTGCCTGTACATGCAAAGGACTCATGAAGAAACTGCTTTGTTCCATCCTTTTCTAATTAGAAGATAATCCCTTTGTTGTGAAAAGCAACAGGTGTTGAATCTGCATATGGTTGGCATATTTATTAGACCTGAGGAAAAAAAAACAACTTTAAAAAAACCACAGCTGTTAAGTATTTCAGTCCAAATAAACTCCAGTAAGAGGACAGAAGCTATATGTAAGGATAATTTATCATAATACGATTCAAAATCCTTATGGCAGCAGAAACTATTTCTTTTAAGTCTTCATGGTCCTTTTTTTTTGAAACTGAAGAAGCCCATTAACATTTTCTTCGGGCACTGACTGACAAAGGCTTGCTAACATTCTAATAGCAAATTTCCAAGATGCTCAGCAGTCAGTGGATATCATTAGAACAGGTTTCAGTCTCTTACACGGCTGGTAGCAAGTAGCTTGCTATGAACATTCCTGGCAGTACAGAAAGGAGCAGAAAAAGGGATGGGATGGATAGAAAAAATTTTTTATTTTTTATTTAATTTAAGCTGATGGTAGTAAGATTTACTTACATGTAGCATCCTAACTTAAGTACTGAAAAAGTCTCCACCAAATACTGAGGGCAGAAGGAAGGTATGTTTGGACTAATCTAAATGCTATGGGATAAACAGTGTAGAATGCAAAATACAAGAGTTGTAAGTCTTCTCAGTGGTTGAGTGAGTCATAAAACCTCTGCTGGTGTCACCTGCAGAGTTAGGAATCTTGCACAAGAAATGGGCATTTAAACAGAGCAGCTTTTAAAAATGAGATAAAAATGAAAGTGCTAGGG
>NW_010536848.1:0-1642 GCF_000687285.1 Phaethon lepturus | reverse complement strand
AAGGAACAAGGAAGCAGAAAAGCAAAGGACAGAACACCATGGTCAGAGAATCAAGGAAAGGAGGAATAATTATAGGGAACAGGAAGTAATTGAGAAAGCAAGTAGAAGAGTATAGAGAACATCTCAGGTAGTGAAAGGAGGCAATGACAACACAAAAAAAGTATGTCTTTGGATCAATACAGAAGAAGAAACTGGTCTTACCTGTGTGAGCTGGAAAGTGGGTGACGGCATCATCCAGAACAGAAGAACATGAAAGCTGAGATGTGGGAGAAGGGAAGGGAGCTTGGCAGGGTGTCCCTTCTGTCAGCAAGAAAAGGGGACGGGAGTCTCAGACTCTGTGTCTGTGTTTTGTGTACATTTTCCACCTGCAGTGTACCCACATTCAAATGAAGGAGCAGGCAGCTTTTCCTGCTAAGAACTTGAAAATCAGGAATCAGGCCAAAAAAAAAGAATTAAAAGGTAGGAAAAAAAGCCAGTGTTGATTTTTCTTTCCTTTGTCTCGTGATGCTTGAGCTGTAGGATTTGGCATTATTACTGAAGTAACACAAATTATAGAATGTTTCTTAAAACCCTTGATATCTGTCTAATTTCACATTTCATTCACGTTCGTGTTGACATTTTGCATATTTCCTTTCTGCCTAACAGTGAACATTTTAAGTTTAAGCATTATTTCTGTGTCTATGCATTAAGAAAGAAAATAACCATAGTTTCCCATATTCTTTTCAACAAGGTCCACAATATAAAAAGCTTTGAGCAAGAAACTCTACATTTAACAACAGCTTAATCCTCTCTCTCAAAGTGCTTTAGAAGGAGGCAAATAGAGATAATTTAACAAATTCTACATATGTTCAGGAGCCAGCTAGCTAGAATGAAACACAGAGAAGAAAGGCTTTGTGAGTTCATTATAACTTTGCTCTACCCAGGCAAAGAAGGGGACCTGGGGCTACCACACTGCTGCTCTGCACAAGGCTGTGACATGTTGTGGTGGCATTCTGCAGTACCGTGGCTAACCTGAGTGGCATGGAAATATCTTCCAGATGGCTAGAATGCTGGAAACTGCTTAGGATGACCCTTCAGCTGGACTACTACACTGTTTCTTAGACAGGCTAAGTAGTTGAGGTGGAGGGCTATGCTGCTATTCTGGGTGAATGGCTTCTGATAAATAAGTTAATTCTTTCAGAACTGATTTGAGTGTCTCAGCCTGGCATATCCCCAGACCATCTACACATAAATGTTTAATTCTGACAACAGCCGTAGGCCTGACTCAAAACCATGCCAACTGTTGTAGTTTAACCCAGCAGGCAGCGAAACACCACACAGCCATTCGCTCACCCCTGTGGTGGTGCGTTTCTTTCCCCCCTCCTTGCACCTGGAGCTCTCGATAAGCCTTGGCCTTGGAGCAGAGAGTTTGGCAGTTGAGAGCCCCTTGGCTGTGCCAAGCACTCCTGCGTAGCTAAGGTAGAGAACGGTATTGACCGTCTCAAGACTATCAGTTGTGGGAGTAATCCTCCTCTGATAGCCCTGGAACATATTTTTGTCTAATTATGACTTGGACAGATCGGTACCAGTGTCGCTGGAATTTCAGAATTCTAGCAATTACCGACAAATGACTTGTGGCAAGGATGGAAACTCACTGATGCCT
>NW_010536847.1:52944-62153 GCF_000687285.1 Phaethon lepturus | reverse complement strand
AAAAAAAAAAACACCTATATGGACCTCATCTTTGTTAAGAGAGAATGAAGAGAACCCACAAATCAAATCCTTGGACTCAGGATTAAGGACAAAAGAAAGTAGGGATCCTTTATGGGACCAGTTCAGAAGCCTTCCACAAGACTTGGAAAAACAATCACATGGCTTAATAACAGTTTAAGATTTTTTTCCTCTTTTAATTCCTTCCAAAGTTTAATAAAAATTAAGTACTTTTTAACAGGAACAAATAATAGAGTTGGAAGAACAGATGAGGTTTGTCACATAAAACTTTCTTCAGGTCTCTTCAGTTGCTTAAGCCCTACAGAATTTCCCTTGTTTACATATATTAAGCACCATAGTTATGGCCACATTAGTACCATTTTTATATTCCCTTTGTATCACAACCTCTATGCAGGAACAGTATGAACCCAGAATCCTACAAACAGCACAAAGCCTATGAATCCTGATACTCACTAATGTGAAATATCTCATTGCCACCACCAGATAGCTTCTTACATATTCATCAACAGCAGAAGAGGAGACGCTAATAAGTTTCAACTCAAGGGTACCGTATAACATAACTAAGCCCATATGGTTTAGCTAACACAGCCAGCTTTCCAAGATTATTTTAATATGCATACTTTGGTCCTTGCAGCCGGACAAGCTGGGGGTTTATTTGTTATCTCTTTTTTTTCCTTTTTTCTTTTTTTTATGTCTCCACCATCTGTTTTATGAATCCTTGAATTTATAATATAAAGGTCATTGTTTCAGCATATGGGGAATTGGGTTTTGCTAATAAGGCAGAAGTTGGCGAGAACTAAACGACTAGATACATTTTAATAAATGTATATGTGGATGTACCACCATAAGCGTTTTGGACCATGTAACTTTGAAGTATTTGATAAATTGCTAGGAGGGGTCTTAGAGGTAAGTCTTGAATTAATGGCCCCAAAGAAAAGCTTTTAATCAGGTCTTTAGGGATCTGGTATGGATTCTTCACTTTTAAAATAGACAAGTTCCCAATATTTCTTTGTGTATGTCTGTGCAGAAAATACTGCTGCAATACTGTATCAGCAAGACAGCAATGTCCACCTAGGATCTTACATCACTGTCCTTTGTCTCCAAAGCTGGATGCCTTATGAAACTGCAGGTAGATGCACTGGGGTCTTGAAGATGTGCCAACCCCAGTGGGTTACCGTGAGCCATTCTGAGAGCCTCTTTCCTGCTGTTTGCCCCTTTGGTGTTTCCACACCCCGACATTCGCACCAATTCACCAATTCCCATTCACACTGACCTTAGCCTTTCTACTGCAACCCCCTACATCTGTCTTTTTGTGTGTGTGTATGTATTCCTTTTGGGCAGAAATGTCTAATGCTTAGAGTCTAAGGTTACTTTGGGCTATGCTTTGCAAGATATGGACTTCTGGTGAACGATTACTCATCCAGATCCTTAGGATGTAAAACCAGAAGGCAAGACAATCCTACAATGCTTACAGAATATAATGCAGCAGAGATCTGCACAGCTGGGATATCAGAAGACAGCCAAATGGAAATGAACTTCTCCTCTATGACCACAGGAAGAATCTCACAAAATATCAATTCTGGCGGTATTAAAACAGCGGCTACTAACATCCAATTTCTTACTGCTTCATTCATTTGGAATTTCAACAGCATCACCGTCCTTTCCAGGAAAAGGGACAGGGGAATCATAGACTCATTTAGGTTGGAAAGGACCTTTAAGATCATCGAGTCCAACTGTTAACCTAACGCTGCCAAGACCACCATCAAACCGTGTCCCTAAGCAGCTCATCTACACGACTCTCAAATACCACCAGGGACAGTGACTCCACCACTTCCCTGGGCAGCCTGTTCCAATGCTTGACAACCTTTTCAATGAAGAAATTTTTCCCACTATCCAATCTAAACCTCCCCTCAAGCAACTTGAGGCCATTTCCTCTTGTCCTATCGCTTGTTACTTGGGAGAACCAAGGCACTGATGTTCAAAGATGGACACAGCGTGTGTAGGACTTCTGCTTGGATATCAGGACAGAAGGCTGTGAAGAGCTAGTGTTATTTAATAAATTTCTGAGATCAGGCAAGGAGAATATGGAAATTTGTAATTGGGGTACCATAAGCATGTGTATACTGTATACTTACAAGGCTGTGGTTTCACTGCTTGATGAGTCTGTTGGGATCAGAATGGCAAAAGGGGTACAGCCATTTCTGATGATTTTCTTGCATTCCTTGCACTAGGACTGAATCTTCCTTCCTCCACCCAAAAAAATAGTCTGAGAGCAAGGCAAATATAAGAAAAGTTACAAGGCATATCGCTTTCAGTAATTGATTTTAACAATTGTTTTTGAGATGAGATTATTTTAGGATTGAAATGGCAACCTTTCTGCTATTGTATTATGATTATTACTTCTGGGGATAATTTGTTATCACTTGAACTAGATAACTGAAAAGTTCACTTTTATACTATATTTACGTTGTGGAATGCAACGCTCTGGGTAGTTATTTTAATAAGGGTTTATGGGGTTTTGTTTTTCCAGCTTTACAGAATGAATAAACTGCACTACATAAAAATAGGGTCACATTTTATGATCCCCTATTTTGATACCTGAAAACAGTTAAGAATCTGTCAAAAGTTCAAGTGTTTCCAGTTATCGACTTTCCTACCGTAGATAAATGGCCAGGCTGGGTTTTAGAAAGCCTTTTCTTTCCATAATACATGGTATATTCCATCTCAATTAAGCACAGAGAATTTACAGGAGGAAAAAAGGCAAAAATCCCAAAGATGTCAATTAGTAACATCAAATACCAGCCACGATTAATGAATATTCAAACATTTTCAACACAACACAGCAGACTATGCATTTTTCTTCAGCACTGATTTCCCTCCTCAGCCTCGCTCTCTATTTGCAGGTCAGACAAGTTTAACATATCGCTGCATTCGCTCCTGGCGGCTCACGCTGAGGGAAGGAACCCCGCAGGATCACGGCTATCCATCACGCTGAAGTGATCAGACAAAGCCTTGCTTCCCCTGGCAGCGATGAGCTAGCGGCGGTGAGCCTCTGCCAGCTCGGTCCAGCTCCCCACTGACTGTTACAGCCGAAGCTGAAAATCCACAGTGCGTCGTCATCCCTGACAGCGTCCGTCAGAGGCTGCCTGTCAGCTCGCTGCAGTTTTGACCCTCAAACACCGAGCCAGTGTCTCCAGCTCACCATGCCTTGGCATACTGCCATGATGCGTATAATATAGGAGGAACAAAGGATTTGCCTCTGAAAAACCTGAATTTTACTCTGCTTTTGTTTTTTCAGTATTCCTGAAATGATTTTAAAATGCACTAGCGTTAATCTATTGGAACACAATAAAGTGCTTACAGCCCCAAATTCAGTTATGACAACATGTAGTCATTAAAATAAAGTCCTCCAAACTGTAAGTAACCGTACTTCCAGTTTGAGATTATGAATTCTGATCTGTCAGGGATAAACACATTCACAGATAAGAGCAACTCTCCACTGGTATTAGTGTGAAGCATATTGTGGAAAGAGCAACGTTTTGGTAATTTTTTTTTTTTTTTTAGTAAATTTTCACACAGTCGGTATCATGCCTCTGAGCGCTTATACACATCATAAACCAGAAACTTCAACTTGAGCAGAGTCCTTAGGAGCTCCTACAGTTTTAGAATGAGAAACAGCAACACAATCTAAAGTAATCTTTGAAATTCTCTGAAGCCATAAGTAGTAAAGGGCATTTTTTTTCTCTTTTTCGTAATACGTTTGCAATACAGATATTCATTCCCCAACACAACTACTGCTGTTTGTTTTTGTAAAAATCTCAGTATAGAAGAAGCAATTCCACTTGTTCCAATGCAAAGATCTTTTTCTTTTTTTGGTAGCAGAACACTATTTGTGAGTTGGCAGCAGTTTATTGCTTTTCCGTCTCGAGAATTTTTGAGGCAGGCTCTCAGATTAGGTTGGATCTTCACTCACGTCAGTCAGAGAGAGAACTCATTGATTTCACTGTCTGCAGACTGGTGGAGATCAAGTCTTTATCCCCCACTTTTTTTTCTTTTCCCTCAACTCAACATTTTGGTAAAGCACGTACAAAAAGTTTCATGGAACTTCCAGACATGTGGCAGGGAGTGCCATTAACATTACTGATTTTATCAGCCGTTCTGCATCTTTATGCAGTCTTTGAGAACTGATCGAGAACTTAGCAATGCTGTAAAACCTGTTTGCTCTCTTACAATCAATACGATCATCTCTCCTACGTTTACTCAATAGATAGAGTTAAATAGATGTAACACCCCACAGGACCCAGGGTACGCAGGGTATTGGAGTAAAAATGCTTAGTACTGCGGTACATAACTAATAAATATGACTATGGGAGAAGCCAAAACACTTAAGTACAGATGTGTCCTGCTATCCATCGAATACACCTGAAAAGTGTGACAGTTACAATTCAATAGACAGCAAAACAGTTTCCCCCATAAGGGTCAATGTACTAGTGGGGAAATGCATGCAAGAACTCAAGAAATACACACAATTTAAATACACAGGGACAGTATACACCAACATAAGATCTTTCCCATTCATATTTCAGTAAAAGTGTCCGAAGGGCAAGATCTCAATAGTAGGAAGGCAAAGACGGGAGGCTTAGATATACACAAAACACTCCCGATATTCCTATTATGCTGTAATACAAAAGTAATATTGAAATAGGAAAAAAAAAGAAAACCATGTTGGGAGCTATCTGTATTCCTTGTAGTTACTGTAATGTAAAAAAAAAAAAACAAACCTACAACAAAACAAAACAAAAAAAACCCAGAAAAAAGCCCCACAGTTTGGGTTTGGTCAGTGTAGAACTGAAGGGTGACAAACTGACACTTAAAAGAGCAGGCTACTAAATGATTAAACTTCAAAAACCAAATAGATAAGTGACAAAACATGCAGTATTACTAGGCTTTCAAATACACAGCGCACATGGTCTGGCAACAGACCACACAACCTAGCTCATGGCTGCTTAAACGCCATCTAAATCCAGACCGGAGCCACATCGCAAATACATTTTTTCCAGCCTTGATTCAGTCATGAATAATCACAGATCTGCGAGCCTGAGTTTGATGTTGGACAAACTAAAGGAACATCTAACCTGGAATTTGAATACAACTAGCAATTAAAGGACTGAATTTATAGAAAGCATGTCTTCATGGAGTTCATGGGGGATTTGGGCTCTAGCGTCATGTTGCAACCAAAGTTACTAAGTGTTCAAACAGATTATTCCACAGAACTGGAAATTTTACTTCATATTTCACAGGTTAACTGGCACACCAGAATTTTGAATTTGCATCAGCTGTGGAGAAGAAAAGGTAAGGCAAGCTTATAGTCTTAGAAGGGAGACCTTATTGCAACCTTCCAGTACCTGAAGGGGGCCTACAAGAAGGCTGGAGAGGGACTTTTTACAAGGGCATGTAGTGATAGCACAAAGGATAAAGGCTTTAAACTGGAAGAGAGTAAACTTAGATTGGGCGTAAGGAAGAAATGCCTCACTATGAGGGTGGTGAGGCACTGGAACACATCACCCAGAGAAGTTGTGGATGCCCTATCCCTGGAAGCATTTGAGACCAGGCTTGGATGGGGCCTTTGAGCAACCTGGTGTAGTGGAAGGTGTCCCGTGTCCCTGCCCATGGCAAGGAGGTTGGAACTGGATGATTTTTAAGGTCCCTTCCAACCCAAACCATTCTATGATCTAAAGATTATAAGGATGACTGTACTGGTCAGATGAAACATTCATTTAGCCAAGCATCTGGCCTTTAACAACAGCCATTTGTAGAGGCTCAGAAGTATGTGAGCCTGGGATGGAGCCATAATTCCCCTGTCTCTGAGGTTCCAGCAGTTCCCAAACTGCCAGTTGCCTCACCACTATCATGATTACCTGACCCTCTATCATTTATTTAATCCTCTCTTAAACCCATCAAAACTTGTCATCTAAAAAATTTAGTGGGTATGGGTTTCTCAACTTAATTATGCATAACACAAAAAAGTTCTTCTCATTCGATAGAAACTGTCTGCCTGGTCAGTTCATTTCATGTGCCTTGGTTTGTGTCCTTTAAATAGTAAATAATCCTTCCCTCAAGACTTCCCCCATATCATTCAGGATTGTATAGAACTCTATAATAACCATTCGCCATCATTTCTTTTCTAAGCTATAGGGTCTTATTTATGCCATTTCCTCTGCGTACAGAAGATACCCTGTACCTCTGATCATTATTCTCCGTGCTTTTCTAAGTTACTATATCCTTTTATGAAACAAGGGCAGCAGGCTTGTAGCATGTATTCAAAAGTGAGTTCCCCAAAACTGTATGCAGCTGTATAATGATGTTTGATCCCGTCCTTTCCAGTGTTTCCCGACACCTTCATTTTCCTGCCTACCACCAAGCTAACATTTATAGGTAACTACAGATGGGCTTATAGTTCTCTTTCAGTAATCGCATATTTAGAACCTACCATGATACACAAAAATTTCATTTGCTTGCTTGCTTGCTTTCCCCCATGTGCGTGGTTTTTTATTTATCAACATTGAATTTCATCTGCTACTTACTTGGCACTGTGAGATGGTAGAACAATGGTCTATAGCCATTCTCAGTTCCAATACTCTCTATCATCAGCAAACTTTCCTATTCCTCCCTTGTTCATCATGTAGGAATATGTTAAAGAGCAAGCAATGTAGTATCTCATTTCATTGTAAAAATAGACCATTTTTTCTGTCTCTCCTTGCTAACTTTAAAGTAGCTCTCAGTTTCTGAGAATACAGTTTCTTTTGTCTTGTGACAGGTTAGTTTCTTTAAGAGCCATTGGCAAAGAACCTTGTCATACGCTTTGGTGTGCTTCAGGGAGGAAAAATGCAGCTGGTGCAGAGCAGAGCTATGGAATTAATGAAGAGATATAAATACTTACACTATAGTGGGTATCAAAACACTCAAGGATCATGTTAAAAGATGAGCTTATTACAATTAAATATACCTTCTTACTGAAAAAAAAATCTTGTAAAAATGACTACTTCATCGGAAAAAAAGCTGTGCTGGAAGCTGAAGTTGAAACGTGATTTAGACTAGAAATAGAGTGTGTTATTTTTTTAATGGTGAAGACAATTAATTATTCAAACAAATAACCAACAGCAGTGGTGGCTTCTATACCATGACAGTATTTCTCAAAAGTATCTTTCAGTTAGGATTATTTCTTGCAAGTTCTATGTTTTCTATTATTATGAAAATTAGATTAGTCTCTTCTAATGGTATTTTCTGAGCTGAGTCCAGAGTCTACTTAATGGTGTGCTGCTTTATTAATTCCTTTTTTGGTCCGGTTCCTGGAACACGTACTAACAATCCACTTGTGTATGAGATCAGCCTAGAAATCTTACACAGATACCAGTTTACAAAAAAAAGTCAGTTAGTAGCTTTCTCTCTCTAATCTCACCCAAAGAATGTGCCATGTTAAGAAGCATTCACACAGCGGTATTTACAGTG
Source organism: Phaethon lepturus (assembly GCF_000687285.1). Taxonomy (NCBI): domain Eukaryota; kingdom Metazoa; phylum Chordata; class Aves; order Phaethontiformes; family Phaethontidae; genus Phaethon; species Phaethon lepturus. Next base: position 54,626 of record NW_010536847.1, on the reverse strand, counting down.
TACCATTCTGGTATGGACTGTTCTTATGCAAAAACTTTGGCTTAATATATTTAACTGCTACCAAATTTCTTCCTTGAATCCTTTGTCTGGATAACCAGTACAACAGACATCCATATGCAAAGTTAGTAGCTGGCCACTTTCTGATTTAAATTTCAAGTTAAACTGCTATAGAGATCCTATGACAGATGTGGAATTCAACAGCTGCTTAAAGGAGCAATAGATGTCTGCTCTCATCTCCTTGAGCGACGGCAACATAACGCCTTTATACTCAAATTGCTGTGAAGATCTCCCATGGGGCAAAAAGCAGCCAGCACAGACAATGAGAGGGTTCGCTGCTTTCAGCCTGATGATTATACAATTATCTCTGGCTGATAAGCTGTTCCAGAATCATCTGAGCCAAAAGCCATAAGTCTATTCAACGCTATATCAATTTTTGTAATATTTTTTTTCCTGTAATCAAACGTCATATTTCTGTTCTAGGCAACTTCAACATATTTTGAGACCACTGGTTTCAGCTTTTCCACAAGCATTTTATTCTTAAAGTATATAGAGAGCAATTATCCTTGCTCTAAGCTCCACAGTGAAAAAGAAAATGTATTTATTTGGAAAGCATCAGCTACATTTTTTTCCCCGCAATGCTGAAAAATGTGCCCAAGCACATCTCGAGCAATGCTTGTAATTTGTAGTTTACTGTCTGCACTGCTGACAGCTTCGAGATCAAATAATGAAGTGTGAGAGGCGCGCTGATCATTGCAGACCTAGTTACGCTACTTTCAAGAGAAGATATGCAGCAGACTCGCAAGCACCCACCACCACTCCACAGCTTATTAATCAGCAGCCTGCTGGTCTCTCATCATCTTTGCTATTCCACACTGTCAGGAGCTATGTTTACATGAGAGCTCTCAGCGAAGTTGTTCCTAGGAAGGATACAAATACCTGTCTGGTCCCTTCTCTGATTACAGAATGTGCTTATTGCCAAATCCAGACAGGGCTCTTGGGCTGAATGGCTGTTACCTCCCTCAGAAACACATGGGAAACCACATAAGCAGATATCTCTCCTGAGTTCACTTGGGGTTCAGCACAAAACCACTCTAAACGAATGAAACAAAAGAGAGAGAAGCATTTTCAACATTTTGTAATATGCATACTTTAAAAAAAAAAAAACACTCTTTTTCTCAAACGAAAAGAAAATTAATTACTGCTTATATTCAGGAAACAGAAATAAGGTAGTCTGAGAACAACAGTAGATTGAGTTAAGTAGAGGAAGCCGGTGTAAGTTTTCTTCTAAATTATGCAATAATGAATGCACACTTCTAACTTTCTAGCTTTGAAAAATAAACAGGTAAGTTACCTACTGGCTACTTAGTCCTAATCATTTGGGTAGCAGTGCCTGGGACTTCCTTCTACAAGCTGCAGCATCAGGAAGCACATAATGAGGAGTGGGAGGTTTTGCCAGAGATACGTGGGGTGTCGTGGTTTAGCCCCAGCCGGCAACTAAGCCCCACGCAGCCACTCGCCCACTCCCCCACGGTGGGACGGGGGAGGGAATCTGATGAGTAAAACTGAGAAAACTCTTGAGATAAAAACAGTTTAATAGGTAAAGCAGAAGCTGTGCATGCAAGCAGAGCGAAACAAGGAAATCATTCATCACTTCCCATCAGCAGGCAGGGGTTCGGCCATCT
>NW_010536847.1:46024-52828 GCF_000687285.1 Phaethon lepturus | reverse complement strand
CTTTGGCCAGCCTGGGTCAGCTGTCCTGTCTGTGTCCCCTCCCAGGTTCCTGTGCCCCCCCAGCCTGCTCACTGGCAGGCCAGAGCACGAGGAGCTGGACTGTCCTTGACTGCTTAGCAACAACTCAAAACATCAGCACATTATTCACATTTTCTTATCCCAGAGACAAAACACAGCTTCACACTAGCTTCTCTGAAGAAAATTAACTCTACCCTGACTGAAACCAGGACATGGGGGCAATAAAAATGGGACTAGATGATGAACACACTCCTACACTCACACAAAGAGAGGGAAGGGTAGGGTAGGGATACTTCAGTGTGATTTGCTTGGCAAAGACTTAGTGAAGAACCAAAGGTTTAGCCTATTACTTTTTATTGAAAACATTGTTTTCAGTGAGGTTTTTTTATTAGTGAAGTATAGACACAATGCTGAGCTGAATGGTGAACTGAAGATAAGAGACAATGGTAATTAGCTGTAATTGGATACAATGAACAAGGTCCATCAGGCCATCACGAGCACAGAATGGAGTCTCCTATTAAAATAATGTCCCCTGCTACATTTCTTTTGAATGTCTGAAATGCTGTGTTCCAGCTATGATCTACTACTCTTTAAATAGTTGTTAAAAAACCCCTGTTTCTGCAGAAAGCATCCAGAACACTCATTCTCCATACCTTCAAGAAAGCTCATACTGCGGGGCCGTATTTCGTGCTACCTACTAACTCAATAAGAACTCCAGACAAGTCCCACACTACGGTGAAAACGAAAAGCACAGACTGGAAAGCTTGTCAGCCACAATACAGGACTTTCTAAGAATGTAGGTCTGTTCCCAAACAATGGCACAGGGACCAGCAACATTCCTTTTTAAGAAAACAGCTTATCCCACTGTGAACACTTCACCTGTTCTACACCTAACTGCTGTTAACTCTTCTAATCTTAAAATAATATTCTAATAAATCCTTAATGAAGTGGCTTTTCATTATACACATTTCATTTGTGTGCGTCAGAAACAGTGCCGCTGACTGATTTGCAGTAATTAGTCTCACTGTGGTAGGCTTTTGATGTATCATCATCTATTTCAAGAGAGAGAAGCTGTAGGATGTGGTGGGATGATGGAACTGTTGTGAACATGTCGGAATTTCACTGTGAAAGTTATTATTGACCAGACAACGTGACAGGGAACCAGCTCCAATCTTTTTTTTTTTTTGAAACATCCCATTATAACACATCCATTTTGCATCCTTGATTTCTTATTTCAGTAAAAAATAGACATCTTTATTTTAGAGGTGGGAAGAAAAGCAATTATTATCTTGCCTTGCTAAACCTACCAATAGATATATGAGAAAACTTCAGTGGGTGACAGTCCATTTCTTAAACGTGGTATACACAGCATGGTATACCAAAGTGGAAATCAATTATTTCACTCTGATTTTTTAATTATGTATTATTTGTAAGACATCTGTGCTCAGAACTCCCAAATGAACTCAAAGCTCTGCCACTTCAGATACTGTAAAGTAGTACAAATACCGGAATCAGATATAGATAATGCTTATATATAAACTACATGGAAGGGCCATACTGCCCAACCAGCAGATAGCAAGGCACTCCAGACAATTTAAAAACATATGAACAAAATGTTTACACTTTTTTTTTCTCTGAGCATGAAATAAGAGAACGATAGGAAGTAGATAATGAAGGAAAATAAGGGGATTTCCTACACAAGGCAGTATGAATACACTACTGGTTTTTCATTTCATTGACATTTCACAACGTTTCAAATTAAATTCTGCCTGCAGAATGACTATTAACTGACCATCCATGGAATCACTTTAAAAATAAAAGTCAAAACCACCAATGAACAACCAAAAAGGAAAAAAAAAAAAAAAAGAATAAGCAGAGAAGCTGTTAGGATTCCTATATGTTATGTAAAGTTTTCAGACTAGCAATAGAAAACACTAGATCAACTCTTAGATTAAATAGCTCTTACTCAAAATTCAATCAATGTATTATATACTTTCTGTCACAATTAATATCTAATTGGTTTTCAGTAACACTATTTATTTCACTTCTAAGTTTAGATCATTGGCAGCTTTGTCATTCTGTGCCTGCTGATGAAATAAGAATTAACACTATCTTTAGATGCTTGACGTTAAGTATATTTCCGATATACTCCTACAGGAAACACAAAGTATCACGATCTGATTACCCACCTAATCGCTTCCTTCCCATTTGTCCTTTTGACTAGGAACAAAAGCACTGTTTTGACTATTTATCTTTTATTTCCTATAAATGAATGACTACCCTCAGAATTTTCTTTCCTCTTTGGTCAATAACAACGAGACACACAAAGCCCAGTAGATAATCCAGATGTATTTGGCCACATCCACACACAGAGTCTGCTCCAAAAATCCTGAAATCCATTCCTGAGCTTCTGCCTTGCAAACCTGTTTTCCCTGTAGGAAAACTTCTCCTCGTTTCTAGCATATAGTCTTCCTTCCACAGTTATGTATGAACAAACATAGGCAGCACACACAAAAATGAGCGTAAACTTTTTTTTGAATTGTGTCTATAACATCATTGTGGTTTTTTTTTTTTAGTTATAGCCAGATGCTCTTTCCATCCTTAAGTCTCGCTCTCCACAAATCCTAATAAAGGAGGAAGCGAGAGAAGGAGTTTAAGCAGCCCATCACACTTGCTATTACTATCTGGAGAGTACAAATTATGTGTTAAGAAAAGCAGCCATCAGGAAGGGACAAGCAGTGATGGACCTGAAGGCAGGAGAAATTCACTTACTTCCCAACTCAGGAGCGAGTATCGCCTTTATCCGGGTCTAGTCTGCTACACCCGATCGGCTAATTTAACTTACCAACGCCCTACTTTTAGAAGACAGAAAAGGCTAAACAAATGCAGTATGGATTACTGAAACAGAATGTCTGTTTTTTGAACGAGTTACTCAAAAGATTACAATTCCAAAAGAAAATATTAAACGGCTAAGAATGGAGTCTGTCCTGAATGTCACTGTCCAAAACATGAACTAATGACTCCTGTGGTAGCCGTACGTACAACACACCTCCACAAAGGACAGCAGTTTGTCTGGTGCTAACGAGAGGGAAACAAGAGCTTTGATTTTCCTCAGTACCATCCGTCGTGGTTTAGCCCCAGCCGGCAACTAAGCCCCACGGAGCCGCTCGCCCACTCCCCCACGGTGGGACACGGGAGGGAATCGGAAGAGTAAAAGTGAGGAAACTCGTGGGCTGAGATAAAGACAGTTTAACAGGGAAAGCAAAAGCCGCGCACACAAGCAAAGCAAAACAGGGAATCCATTCCCCGCTCCCCGTGGGCAGGCAGGAGTTCGGCCATCTCCAGCAAAGCAGGGCTCCCTCACGCGTAACGGTGACTTGGGAAGGCAAACACCATCACTCCCAACGTCCCTCCGCCCCGTCCTTCTTCTTCATCCCAGCTTTATATACCGAGCACGTTGTCCTATGGTATGCAATATCCCTTTGGCCAGCCTGGGTCACCTGTCCTGGCCGTGTCCCCTCCCAGGTTCCCGCGCACCCCCAGCCTGCTCGCTGGCAGGCCAGAGCACGAGGAGCTGGACTGTCCTTGACTACTTAGCAACAACTTAAAACATCGGCACGTTATCGACGTTTTCTCATCCCAAATCCAAAACACAGCCTTCACACTAGCCTCTGTGAAGAAAATTAAATCTATCCTGACTGGAACCACAACAATCCCAAAGTGTGAATGTGCTGTCACGGAACATCTTAGTAGGTACCGGTCTCTGTAATTAAGCGCTGCAGAGCCTTTTGAGGTGATTGTCACTGACAAGTAACAGTTAAGTCCTATTAGGCAAGATAGCTGCCTGATTTTAACGTGATATATGAGATACGGTGCAGACATGTACCACGTATCTTCCCAAGACAGCGTTAAGCGAACAAAAAAAAATTAAATAGCCTTTTTTTTTTTTTGAGCTTTTAAATGCACTGTTGGATAACGTGACACAGCAATGTCATGGCGCATATCATGCTTCAAAAAAACAACCCCAAGCCCCTCAAAAGGGCCGAGGGTTGTGGCACATCCAAAACTATCATCCTCTGACTGTTAGTGTAACATATTATAACAGAACATACAGTTTAGGCAGGAGAAAGCTATTTTCAGTGGGCTTTATCAAAAATCATGAAGCCTTGTTTCAACAAGAAACATCATCTGTCAGTGCAAGACAGAGAATGAATGATAATCTTTGTTTAAAAACTGCCAAGGAGTGATTCAACATTCATCAGCTCACTTCATTATCATTAGCAAAATTTAAATATCCAATTTAGCAACCTTTCACTTTTCCTTTTTAGACGATGGTGTGTTGCTAAACTCGTTTTATAGAGAATAATTGGTAATAATACTCCGCTTTTTTCTGTGAAATCCTGAGATGATTCATGAAATAATTTCCATTTCATCTGGAACATTTTCCTTGCCGCAGTACCTGTGGAATCCACCCAATTGTCGTTCTCAGAAATCATTAGCTCTCTAGTGCAAACCATCTCTTAAGATGCTTTAGTTACTTCTGAAAGCCCTGCCTCCTAACGGACGGCGTGCCATTGAGCACAGATGCTATTTGCAGTGAATAGGCAATCCAAACTTCCAAACAATTGCACAGAACTGAGTTAATCCGAGTGCACGAATAACCTTGCTATGGGTCTTAATTTTCCTCCATTGGGCTTGAAACCGCAGCCATATGAAAATGTTACACAGTCCTACGGCTCGTAGGCCCAGTTCTGACTCCGTTTTGCCTAAATTAGAACAGCAAAAAAGCACTGTATGTCATAGAACTACAAAGACCTTACGATCTTGATCTCATTTGCATTGAAAAACCTCCCACAGGCTTCAGCGGGATATGGAATAGACCTTTTCTGCGTTACAGAAACAAGGTCCACTTTTTGTATACTTCACATCAGTTCTCTAAACGGGAACTAATTCAGTATTGTGACATTTTGGAGTGGTAGTTGGTATTTAGCGGAAATATTTCCAGAAATCATTGCACTTGATATTGACGAATACAATTACTGACATCAGAAATATGCCATTTCCATAATACTGTAGAACAGTGTGGCTCAGGGTGCTACAGAAGTCATGACAGCACTACGGAAGAGCAAAGAAAAAAACCCAAAACGCTTACGAAAATTCTGTAAACACCAAAAAATTTCAAAAGGCTGACCTTGTATGAACATCCAATAACTTAGGTATTTATTCTAGGTTTATCTGAAACAACAAGAAATCAAATTGGGAAGGAGGGAAGATTGAGGCAAATGCTTCTTGGCATTTCAAAATTGACATTTCTTTGTCTCATCCAGAACGGAGAGTGCTCGCTATTTAATTTGCAGCCCATCAGAACAGAAATTTCCTGCCTTTTTCAGTTATGTAGGAACCTGAAAAAAACTTAGAGTTTAGGTCTCCAACTCCGACGTTTTGAGCACTCTCATAGAAATTACTTGTCGAAAATGTGCTTTCATTGAAGTCAGATTAGTGCTCATACGTTATAGAAAGGTTTCACAGGTGAAGCATTCCTAGGAGGGCCGTTGGTGGGATATAGATGTGCTACACTAAGGAAATTACCTCACAGTTGTTCAGTTTCTGCTACGCACACATCTTGGGTTTTATTACAAGTCTTCAGAAGAAATAATATTAACGCACTTAATTCATTAATTAATTCCTTTCTTCTAGACACACTGAAGTGAGAAACTAATTAGAAAACCAGGACCTGCTAAATGGCTAAAACTACCTAAAATTATTATTAATCATCTACTTTTCTTGGGGTTTTTTTGTAGTTTTCTATCTTAACTTGGATGTGTCAGAAGAATTTCACATGCACTATGAATACACATCCTAGGGGTTACAAATGGAATTGAACTGGCCATTTGAATCTGACTAAAAAAAAAAATCTGCGCACAAAACCAGAGGATTTTTTTTTAAACCTCAAGTTTCGTCCTCAGTGAACTGGGGATGTAAATCCCAACATTCAGCTTCTGATGCTGTCACTTGCCCACAGAACCGCACTCAGGCTACGTTAGTGCCTTGTGTGTGCGCCCTGTGTGAAAAATCACATTAGAAAAAAAAATTACATAGTAGTTTGTACGCAACTCAGTGCCTGTCTATTCAGAACAAGAGTTTTTAGCTGCTCTCGCCCTTTGGTATTTCTCTTTTGAAGAGGTAAAGAACAAACAAGTAATTGCCAGGGCTGTCTACAATCGCTGTATTGCAACATCTTGAATACACAACTTTTGCAGTTTTAAAGTCTTTTGCGTACTTTACATATGTGCAAATGTCTTTTGCAAGCGTAATCTTGGATGAAAAACTAGACAGTAACCTTCTGAAGCTACCACTGTTATCACGTTTTTGTCTTTTTAAAAATATCCTGACAATTGACAGAAAATTAATGCACAACAAAACCATTTCTACAGTACTTTGTCAGGAAAAAAAAAAATCTAACCATGCTGTTCAGCACCTTCATTTATTTATTAATTTTTCTGTCCTTCTGTCCCCTCCTACACCCGATGCCTCCTGTTAAATTCTACTTAGGATAATTTTTGCAACTTTTCCCCTTATCCTTTTTCATATGATAATGTGTCAGACATTTAATAGTACGGGACTGTTCCCTAGCTATCAGCCAAAACTCTTGTTCCTCTGGAGACTGACATCACACCACTGAAAGCAATCTGTCTGGTCAGTCAAGTGCTTTCTCAGGGATTTTTTCAGGGAATTGTATCAAACCATGTATGCAAAACCGTCTGTTAATGTAGGCATTTATTTATA
>NW_010536847.1:41851-45993 GCF_000687285.1 Phaethon lepturus | reverse complement strand
GTGTTTAATTGTGCTCTTTGTTGTATGGGGGGGGGGGGGGGAACAAACCAAAAATATTAACGGCATTACATAGTGCTATAGTGTTGTGCAATCACGTTTTCACAAAGCACATAAAAAAAACCTGCTTTTGATTTGGGGTTTATCATACAAATATTTAATATTTACATACAGTGGTGAACACATTCCCAAATGGGGATTTATTTCCCCCCAAGTTCATCTCCAAACATCATACTTGGATTTCCAAACTTGGATAAATCTATTTGGTCTGACTTTATCCCAGCTAAGTCTAAGCACATGATTGAAATTTCAAAATTCTGGAGCATTGGTTCCTCCCTTGTCAATGTACCAAGGCAATGCCCAGAAGGTAACAGAGATGCTAAGAGGGTTCAGTCATCTCTGGAAAAATCTATTATTCTTTACAAATACGCTCCAATTAAGTAGGGTGATCATGGCCATCTGACAAGCAATCACATGTATTTCAGCACCAGCATTAAAGGAATATTCCTTCTGTCACTTCCGAACGTTCCTAGGTAAAGCGCCCACGTTTTATTGCCATGAAATGTATATACTGTCGCATTTTTCAGAAGCATTGGGGTGCTGTTCAGTGGGCCACAGACACTTGAGGTCAGGTTTTTGAAGGCGCAGATACGCGTTTGAGTCTCGAGATGTCTTTAGGCTCGTAAGCAGCAGTAGTTAAGAGCACAGGCACCTCTTCGCATCTGTAAACAAAACTGGAAGAGCTGCAGAAGACTGAAAGCAGGATGATTAACGGCAACACCGTAAAGCACTGAATAACTTAAGATTTGCACCCACACAGCAAGAAGAGCGCAAAAAAATGAAAATGTGTAATAGAACAGGCCCTGGCTCCTAACGTGCATTTCTGCCACAGGAGACTTAGCATCTAATCAGTTATTTAAATTAAAATGTCTTAGCATCAAAAATAACTAAATGCCTTAAGCAAGAGCATTTAGCCAGAAAACGTTAAAATACACATCAAAGAATATTTCTAGCTGAAGGGTACGAACTCGAGGGTCTAAAGGTGAATAGAAAGCTCCGAGCATTTTACCTTTCAAAGCTGAAACAGAGCGCTGATACCACCAGACGTTCTAGGGGTACAAGGTGGGCTCTTTTCGATAACAGAGGAGTGACGGATAGAGGCACGAGAGCTTCTGCTGCGTTGCGATGAGGCCAGAAGCAGAAAGCGCTGTGCGGATGAAGCAGGAAGCGTTTGTGAACGCAGCAGTGACTCACTGAGCAGGTCCCGTCTTCATTCTTGTCGGACTGGCACACCAAAAGCAAAAATGGTGTGCTGTTAGGCAAAATTCTTACGGGAAACAAAATCAGGAGGAAATTTTTATCTTAGGCCCTGACAAAGTACCAGCATTCAAGAATTCCTGGACGCGTATTCAACTCTTCTAAAGAAGGGTTGGGGGCATAGTATGAAGGTCAGGAGCTGTATGCAGAATAAGGTCTAGCTAAGACACCTAGAATCAGAATTATTTATTACCTCAGAGAAAAGGAAACTGATTGAGGCAGATGGGCCAGAAAAAGACAACTTTATTTCACCTGTTTAAGGCTGCAAGCATACTAGCAAGCTCAGTATGGAGGGGAGAGGAACAGAAGAAAAGGTAGTGCCATAAGGAAAGTACTGTACTATCACAAGGCTGGGTATAGAATATTGTTAGCATCTGGGATTTTTCATACAGCCATGGAAAATACGCCTATCCAGCCTGATGAAGTGAGGACTGACAATACTCTCATCTCAACCACGAGCGATGCTGAATACCTACCATCATTAGAGACGGTACTGCAAAAACCGAAGGCAGCTAGGACTCAGCGTCAAAAAAGTGGGTGCTTCTTTACGACTGAAGCATTGACTTAGGCCACTGGACCAAGGAAAAGATTAAAATTGTTTCTGTGAAAGACAAGCTCATGACACCTGAATGAATCTCCATTGTAAAGAACACAACTCGGCATATACAAATCTGGGCAGAGAATGAATTTTGTCTTGTTCATCCTATATAGCTGTGACAGTTTTGTAGTATCATATGAAAAACAACTTAATATGGTTAGTGGGGTATGTTTTCATCTGTCTAGCTAATGCTTTTCCTCGCTGCAGCAAAACAAACAAAAAAAACCCCAGCCAACCACAAACCAGTAATTTTTGACTTGTGTGAGATCCCCTTTACCAGCTCCACATGTCAGATACACCTGGTAAGATTCAGCTATGAAATCAGCCAAAGCCGCTGGCTGTGCACAGTACTCAGCTTTTACCCAAAACTCAAATGAAGGGGTCACAGGAAGAGTGGGCAGCACCGCGCCAGTACAGTTTCACTTTACTCACCGATCTAGTTCTGTGTTCATCTTGGAGAGACTGTATTATTCACAGAAGATCACAACTAGACACCTGTAAAAAATTGCTCCCTTATGGCTAGAGAGGATCCTGATGTGTCTCAGAGGCAGCAAGACGTACTGTATGGTGCTAGGGCAAGGTCAGGAGTACGCAAGTAGGGTTATAAAACCAACGTAGGCTGTGGGGCACACAAGTCATCTTTCACTCACAAAACAAGATAAGCTATCTGCACTTCAGCTACCCGGTATTTCTTTGTGTGTGAAATCCGTAGTTGATAAGTATATAGAGCAGACCTAGAAAAAGCAGCAAAGAGATATGGGCAGTGTTATATACGGCAGAAAAAGCTTATAAGCCTGGTGACCCTTCGTGCTCATGAATGCCTGGATTCCGCCACGAGATAGACTGGCAGATACTCTTATTAGAACGCCTGCGCATTCAAAAGGGCTAGAAGGGCACAGAAAGATTGCGACAACCAGTGCTACCTCCAAAAAAGAGCTCAGACAAACCTTTCTTACACAGGCTCTTCTGCAGGCGCTACTCCAGATTTTAAAGCTCCCCTGAAACAAGAATGGAACCAAACATTATCAAACATTCCCACTCCATGACAAGGTCCAGATCGTAGATTTCAATTTTTTTTTTTTTAAGAGTGAGGTGAAGAAATGATTAAAAGCAGTTTGGACAACTTTCTTTTTACAAGATAACTCCATAAGCTCTGACGAGAGCAAACCTTCACCAGCTTTGGATGGAAAGGAAGACAAGAACTCATTTGAATTTAATCTAAGCCAGGATGGTGAGAGAACTGTAAAACAAGCTTTTCAAAATCAGTATGTGTATATCCCTCCAAAGAAATAGTTAAGGCAAAAAACCCTGACATACATGAGATGTTTCATGAGCTATCTGCTCTCCAGACCATGTATCATTCTGGAGCAAACTGGATCCTTGTACGTCATTCCAAGAGCATTACACTAACGCGTGAACTTTAAGGAAACATCAGGACGGGGTTTGCTTATGAAGTGACATGGAGAGCAAGAGTCCTTTCCTTTCCCTAATTATTTTCTGAGGGAAGAGAGACCAAAGAGGATTTCATCCTTCTGGGAACGCCAGACACCGGGACAGTCTATAGAACTGAGGGAGTGAGAGAGTAAAAGGTAAGGTAAGAGAGAGCAACTCTTCCCATCTGAGACAAAAAAAAAATACATCCTTGTAGCTTTAAAAAACATCCTTTTGTTCATAAACTAGGAAGAAGAAATGGGTTGATGCAGAGCCAGCCAGTTGCCCGAAGAGATAAAGGACAGGGCTACATTCTTCCCTGTCTCGTTTCCTGTCTATTCTGTGGAACTTTCCCCTTCATCCTCTTTGTTGTATGATTAATATAAAGCTGCATGTTTCCTGAAGTAACTAAGTAGATTAGTTTCTTGTGAACGGAACAGCTGCTTTTAAAAGGTCCTGTATCACTTCTGAAAATAGGAGTTAGGCACCTAAGCAACTTAGCAGTCTCTGTTGAAAATTTCACCCTCAGCATACCACATACTTCTCTTCTCCATCTGCAGACTAGAGATAAGAGCTTTTCAATGTGGCTTCTTCTATCATCTTGGGAATGAGAAAGTAAGAGGCAAAGAGACACAGCAGCAGCGAGCACTGGAAGTGCCACACTGATAGCATCCTTTTTTGCATTCCATAGAAAAACGTTACTGCTGATCAATTCAAGTACACCGATTCTCATCAACGTAGTATTTGACCTCCTGTGGCTTGACTGATGCAGACCTTATGAAAATCTACATATAAAACC
>NW_010536847.1:39485-41820 GCF_000687285.1 Phaethon lepturus | reverse complement strand
TTCCTGCTCCTATCAGACTTCCTGTACACCGTGACAAAAACACAGTGCGCATCTTCATGAGAACTTACTTAATGAAGGAGTAATGGGCATCTGTATGCTTTACAGGATCACTTATAAGACAGTCTGAACAAGAGCTGATCTCCAAGTTCAGTTCTCTGCTAAGCAGAGCTGATGTTGACTGCTACGCTTACCTTTCAAAATGCCTCTATCCAAACACAGGAAAACAAAAGCAGCAGTCAAAAAGATAGCTACGGTCTTACGCTGAACCTGAAAGTAAAGTGTTTCTGTCAGGTGCTGAATGAAACCATTGAGTTACCTCTAATTTGGGATAAACTACTGTAAAGATCCAACAACATTTCGCATTTATGAGCGCTTTCTAATCAGTTGCGGTTATTTCAAGCCATACTGAAAGATTTGTTTGGTCCGCTGCTATCAAAACTCAGTGAAGAGCGAACCTCAGAAGGCTTGGAGGTTTCAGATGAAACCCCCACAACACCTGAATTGCGAGGTGAGCCTTGTGGTCTTATGTTGATGCACAAGTAAAATACTTAACTGTGAAATTTGAAAAGACACTTCGGCAACCGTTGTATAAATTTCAAATTGTATTCATGAATCCTTTGTTGTTAAAACCAAAATAATATAAAATGTAATTTCCTTTTAAATTAAATTATGTCCATTTTTAACGTGCTTTGTGCAGCAACAAAAGATAAGATAACAATGTCGTGGTGTTAATTCCTAATGCTGGACCTACAGGATGAGAACCCCGCTGAAGAGCAAGGATGCAGCAGCTATTTTTTCCTCTCAGTTTCACACCATGTCAGGTAGAAGTTCTGTCCCTAAGTCATCTAGTTGCAAAAAAGACTTTCTACACTTCTTCACTGTGCCAATGGGGAAACCCCATGTTTATGATGGAGACCAGACTTTCTGAATACTCATCTAAAATCTACACAATCATCAGATGTATTACCACATCCTTTGTTCGGGCAGGAACCATGGCACTCCCCTCGGATTTTGCCCCTTTGTCTTGCCTTGGAGGAGGCAACTCCAGGGCTTCCATAGCCCTTTCCGTGTGCGCTCTACGAGCATCATGAAGGTGTCAGTTGCAACTAGCATCGAGTAACTGATATGTCTTAAAGTATTTGCACGCTGTTTGGCCACATCATTTTGTCAGTTACTCTGATGATGTCACAAAACACGAGCACTGCAGGGAAGCACTGCTGCCCCACACTAATCAATCAAATCCAGCAGCAGCCAGACTCTCAGCAGCTGGAGGGCACCAGCACCCCAGCCCGGAAGACAGTGGCGGCAAAGGCGTAACGATTCGCTGACGTGCAGTTCTTAACGAGCAGAGCAAGCAGAAGCGCAGGGACCCACAAAAAACCCCACAACACTTTGAAGCTGCAGGAGCCGAGCAGCAGGCTCAGGAATGAGAGTTTGCCTGTGCCCCGTTTCTAAGCAGGAAAGCAGAGATGGTAGTTGAGAAGTCGACAACTCTTTTACGCTCAGACTTTCATGCTGAGCACACTGCAAGCATTCATAGTTAGAGTTAGTGCACTCTAAAAGTCAAGTGTACCAATACCACTGATGCAAATCACACTTAAACTGCTAATCTGGGTAAAATATATACGTGCTACATTCTTTTCCCTATCACTTAACGTTTTGGACTGCGCTTTCTTTAGATATTTGACAATCCCTGAAATCCAGTGAAGAATCGGGATTTATGGTCCGGTGTCGTTCCATGGAGACAATCAGTCCATTCCCATAGATCCATTAAATGACAAAAATACGGATACAGGAATAATACTTACCTGTGAATGAGGGGGAACAATGTTGTTCAGGAGGTCTATTAAAATCTTCTGCTATGGGACAATACACATGGGTAATGAATCAATGCGATGCCATGTTGCATCTGTGAAGCCCCTCTATATATCCTTGTAGCAGTGAAGTTGGCACAGCTGGCAGATTTTAAAAAAGCAATTAAAAGAACCATTTTGACAGTTTGGGAAACTCTGAACAGTATTAAAGACTAAATATTAATTATAACAAGTATCATTCAAACGTCTTATAGGACTCCGAGGTACTAATGAACTCTGTTAAGAGCAATAATCAGGTTTACAAATTAAACTACTGGATTATATATTAGGCAAGCTTCAGTTTGTTGGAGCTTTCTATGTAATGAGGTTATTTTGCCTCTTGATACAATAAATCTAATTTTACGTGTTTATTATGACATCTTATTAAACTGCTTTATAGGAGGAACATTAGAGACACATTTTGGAAATTCTCAATGTCCAAGCTAATTTAAAAAAGAACATCAAGTGCTCTTCTATGACAT
>NW_010536847.1:20446-39454 GCF_000687285.1 Phaethon lepturus | reverse complement strand
AAAGAAAAAAAAAGATAAGTGGTTGCTATCTGTTTCAGCTACAGTAAAAATATGTACATATTCATATTGAGCTTTAAAGCCTGAATATTTTATTCTGAATAGTTTGGAGTTTTCTTAATCTAAAATCCTGAAATCTTTAATATTATCCAGTCACAAAGTAGTCATGATCACATATTTTCCTTTTGCTTGTTTGTCTGGCAATGCTACCCAGAGAGGATGCTCCGCTCCTTCACAGCACTTGAATTTAAACTGAAATGAAAACTATAAATGAAAACAAGGAGTGTCAACAGTGGGATGAGGTGGTTTAGAAGAGGGAAGGAGAGAGGAAAAGAAAGTTTGTGTGCACAACAGGTAGGGACAATCCATGTATTTCTGTTCAACAAAACAAACGAAGGCTGAAAAGCATAAAGAGGTAGGCTTTTATAAGCCGTTAGTAAACACGCGTAATCTGACACGTCAAACTTGCATTCCTTGAACAACACAACAGAAAAAACCCAACCACCAAACAAAAAAACCCAACCAACCCAAAACTCATTTTCCAATAAAATGATATAAAACCTAATCTCAGTATACAATCAACTAAACACACGGAGAAACAATTTTCCATCCTTAACTAGGTTTCCGTATTTGCATTGATTGTCTTAGCTTCCAGGCAGTATATGAAATATCTCATATTATGTTCTGACTCCAAGAAAGATACTCTATTAGAGATGTATCAAACCACAAACAGAAATTTTGGCTTCATTTTCTTGTCATGATTTCTCATGATCTGTGTTGCAGATGATAGAAACCTCTACATCTTTGAGAATGAGCTGAAAAGTTCAATGTTAAAAAAACATCATGAAATGTTAGTCTGTTTAACTAACTTTGAATAAGTTACATGTATGTCACCAACGTAGGTGAATTGATTAATCCCTTGAAGTCTGTGCTCTTTTTTTAGTTCTCATCCCTTAGAAAAAAAAAAAGTGCTCCATTTACAATTTTCGATTTTTCCATGAGAAATCTTGCTGAATACATAAAGTGGTTTCCAGTAACTATCACGACTGTAACAGCAACTTCCAATTTTACTTTTCATTAACTCAGGCTTAATAGAAAGTAATGTATTTTTTTTAAGTTTAAAATTTATAACTAAACTGCAGCGCTATGGACACGAAATGTCAACATTAAGAAATAACTAGTAGCATGTGCATGAAACCACATAATGCTGCGCAACGCCTGGTGCTTTTTTGTCAAGTGGGCTTCAGAGCCCGCTTAAAAGCTAAGGGACTAAATGAAATACAACCAAAAGGCTAACTTGTGAAAAATAACACATATTCAAGCATGAATACAGTTGTATATGCAACTTTATTTTACCTGAGCATCCAAACCACAAAAAAAAACCCTGAATATGTTTTCTAGCGGCATGAATTTAGCTAAAATTCCCATGCGAAGCAAAACATCTCTATTGTCATGCAGCACTCAAGCCTTTGCTTGGTTTTCTTTGCTCCCACTGACTTCAGCAGAAGGCACATTTTCTCGTATCCACGTATGGAATTTGACCTCACGCACAAAGTTAAACGCTCCTGAAAACAAACCTTTCGGCGGCAGTACTCAGCACGGAACCATAAATGGTATTTGTTACCGTGCAAGTAGCTAAGATAGCTTATAGCAGCGAAACACCCGGTGCAGTAACAGAACACCCTCATTCTGCCGTGTACGTACACAAATCCCTTCAAATCGCCATTAGGCTCTCTCTTATAAAAATAGCCTGTATAGCAAAGTGCTCCCACATGCCCCGGTGCCGGTGTCCTGCGGAGCAGCCGGCCGGACACGGCAGCTCCCTTCCCCGGGGGAAACGCAGCCCCACGCATCCCGAGCGAGGGGCACGGCGCGGGAAGCCTGGCCAGACCTGCTGTCTCCTGAGTTTGAATGGCATTAGGATGCGCTTGGAGCTCATTATTCTATAGCTCTGGGTCATTTCCTGCTAATTTCCATCCTATCCACCTCCTGTAAAACACAGCTGAACGACTCCGCTGCACACCGTGAACATATGGAAGTGTCGTTGTACCCCCCACTTTTTGCAACCTTTCTGATAGAGTGAAGAAACCGCTTGATGTTAAGATCCATTTATATTTCAGCTCAGACTCATTAAAACAGAGAGTGATTGTGGAGAGCTGCTGGAAACAAAGGCTGATGCTTCCTTATGGGCATTTGTCCTGGCAAACCCTCCCTGCGCTGAAGATAAAGCGCAAGTGAGCGCCAGCCGTCAGAGCTGGTCAGGCTACTTCAACTCCCCTCCCTTCCGAGGGAGGAATCCTCCAACTTTCACAAGCTTAAAGACATGGGTTCTCTATCCCACAAGCCTGTAACAAGCACTTTTGCATTTCTAAAGCATTTTGCAAGGTGTAGAACTATCACCCATAAAGTAAATACCTCATAGACGTCTCAGTGAATCCAGCCTCCTCCTTCATCCACAACTTCTCCAGTATACCCCTCAAAACGAACTTTGGGGAACCCTAAGCATCTCTTTGTAGACTCCCTAACCTGCACTG
Source organism: Phaethon lepturus (assembly GCF_000687285.1). Classification (NCBI taxonomy): domain Eukaryota; kingdom Metazoa; phylum Chordata; class Aves; order Phaethontiformes; family Phaethontidae; genus Phaethon; species Phaethon lepturus. The sequence continues at coordinate 36,923 of NW_010536847.1, read as the reverse complement.
GCACTACAAGGGTGAGAGGATATTGTCCTAAAACATTCTCCAAAGCAGCAGAGAAAGAAATGGGTTTCAACTGACAATGAGAAAAGCTGCAGAGCTCCCTGTTGTTTGTCATTTCTGCTGTCAGATCCTTGAGGTTTTTTCCGTACAATTTGATTTATTCGTTCTATTTCTTTGTGTCATGTTTCTACAAGCCTCATTACATGCCCATGGAAAAAAAACCTGCAGATGAATTTTTGTTATCTGAAAAATGAGAATGCTTCCAATGCTAAATGGTTCAAGGTTTGTTAGGTAGTGAAGTCCTTATGTGAGACGAACTCTCTTACAGGAAATTCCAGCTTTTTGGTGCCGGGCTCTGGATCTTCTACAGCTAATGAAGGATTCTATGTAACAATATAGAGTCTGCACATTAATTTGGTAAAATATAAACAAGCAAAAAAAGGACATGTACGTAAATTTTCCTTGGAAATAAAAATATATTAAAGTAATTGAATTATTTGACCTTTGAGTTTCTCATCTTTTTTTTTCCCCTCCTCAAAAGATTGCCTTAGAAATAAAACCTTTAATGCTGGCTGAAGTAAGGATGATGACAATTTTATAATCTAGAGTGCTCTTATGTATCTCTTTTTGAAGTGCTTTTGAAGCCCACACTCAAGATGAAGTTAATGCTATAGAACTTAATTTTCTGTATTGTATTTCACAGGTACATTCTCAAATTCTTGGTAGACATTTTTCCATGTGTGAGGAACCTAATAAAATTAATTTCTTCTTTTGACTAGTTCTGAACTGGAAGCTGAGCATACAATGCATCATACATATCTATATGCACTCACATACGCACCAAGATCTGTTTCTGTCTGTGCTACGTCGGTGCGGATGCGTGCGCACACGAAAACCCGCCTTAACGCATGGCTGCATCTAAGCCTCTTACCTAGTGGCCATTCTAAGACGCTTCCTACTTCGGGTATATACGTAAAAGGAGAAGAATAAAAATTTTCTTTCCAGGAGCAAAACTAAAAACCCCTCTAACTTACAAACATGCTGTCCAGCTGACCCTAGGGTCTGCTTCATCGGTACTGAGGGAAGGAGGAGGACTGAGTCCTGTTTTTCACATGCTTTTTCTTTCCCGTTATACCTGCTGCTTATTTGGAGAAATCCGGGATTTTTTTGGTGCCTGCTCGGCTATACTGCAACCCACCCTGTGTTAACAGAGACAACTGACTCTTTTAGTTAAATGCTAGTTCTGAGTAAAACCCCAATATAACATATCCCTACAAGATATCACTGCCTAAAAACATGTTTTTAACCTAAAAATGTTCAACTTCATGATAACAGCACACTCCTAATCAATCCTGACATTAAACTCTTGTTTTATATGCGCATACAAATAAATAGATGTGCATATGTAAAAAGCAGATCTGAGGATTTTATACGTTATCCTGTTACATATATACACACCAGTTTAATTAGAACGTAAGTTCATATTGCAACAAGCTATTGATGTATTTTTCTGCATTCGCTTAGCGAGTACGTATTTTATTAAAATGTTCTTTTTTTTGCATTGTGGGGATCTGACCTTGGTTGTGTCTAATGACTGAGTTCTGGGAGGTTAAGAAAAGCCTTTTGTTTCAAAACACCGTATGAAATCCCCTTAGCTACAAGGAGAAAATGTTTTATACTCCTGTATGATAAAAATAACTGCACATTTGTATTTAGTGAAGCATTAGCAGAGCTGAAGTTAGTCAAAACCCTGCATTCAGTATTCCCCTCACCCTTTTTTATTCAGAGAGGGACACCCAGAAGGGCAAGCAGCACATCAGAAATCTGTGCTAGAAATCTGTCGCTAGGACTGCGGGCTCTGCTACAAACAGCGCAGCAGCGCGAGCAGCCAAAAGAGCAAGCAAGGTCGTTCAAGAAGCTGCCACCACAGACCTGAAAGCTGCTAGAAAAATATAGGAATTGTAGCGAGTACGTTTAAATAACATCGAGGTCACGGTACACGCTGTCACAAAGCGCTGGGACCGCCACTCCGTCATAGCTTGGTTTAGTCGCCACCGAAGGACTTCAGGAGGTTTGTGCAGTTGCTCCTTCACAGATGGAACAGAAGCTGCTCATTCATCTAATGTTAAAACACTGAGTTTTACTGCGTATTAAGTTACACAGAGTCAGGAAGCCATGATCTTAGCCACCACAACGACAAAATAAAATAGTTATTTCTGGTGGCATCCTCATCCCGTTAATAAAAGCAACATCTCCTTTGAGAGTGCGGCACAGGAGAACCCAATACATGTATTTGGGCATGAGAGAAAATAAACAAATGGAACATGCAAAGAGAAATAGAAGAATATGGGACACTGTGACAAAGTTCTTTCTTGCTGTCCTGTACATATACCGTAGACAAGAGTAAAGCGCATAGGTATGAAGTTTTTTGCTTCCACGGCATAAATTTGGCAGTACCAACAGAGCTGGGGACCCCGCCGGCTGCAAGAGATGAATATAAGCAATTCGGCAGAGGCGCTTTCCAAAGAACTGTGTCTTTCCTGCTTTTGGGAGGAATTTGATCTTAAAATCACATGGAACTGCATCAGCAAAGGCCTCTTGCTGCTTATTGATGTTGGTGAGAAAATGTGGAAGAGAGAAAATTATCCCCTAGCCACGATTTACCCTCATTTGTTTGCACAAGTTCAGTCTCAACAGCCACGTGACAAAGCGTGACAATTCAGACCTTTCCAGTAGAGCAAAGAAAAAGCTACAGGGCTTTTTAAGTGACCTGTGGTCAGGTGAGTCCTAAATTGGGACTCAGCATTACTTTTGTGTAGCTACACTAAGGTGAAGCCTATTTATGCTTTACATCCACTATACCCTATTTTGCTTTTAGATGATACACGAAAAGTCACCGTGAAGTTGGGCAAACACAGTCCCATTGGTATTTTCAAAAAATAAGGGTAGTGTTGAATGCTGCTTTTTGTCTTAGGAGAGGAAGCGCTCCGGAGATGTTTGAAATTGTTTAATTCAATGGTCAGGCTGAGCTAGCCCAGGGGCTGCAGTGGCTCTCTGTGGATTCCATGGCTTACCTGTCTGGATATGATTACACGTCCGAGAGCAGAGCTGTAATAAACTTGTTGAAACTCTGGGTTTATTGGATAAAAAAACTGACATGAAAGCTATATATAATTGATTTTACTGCTCCCTTTTTGCATAGAATCTTAAATTCTCTTCTTTGCTTTTAAATGATTTTTCCTAGAATTCATTCAGAGACCAGGTTCTTATCTGCCTACATAGAAACAGACTAATTAACAGAACAGTGCTCATGGTACCGCATTAGGTAAATGAAAAGATACAGGGCCCTTCTAAGCTTTAAGTTGGTAAATACGAGATGTATCTGATTTTGAGATGAACACTAACTTTTCCTGAACAGGTCATAGAATCATAGAATAGTTTGGGTGGGAAGGGACCTCTAAAGGGCCATCTAAGTCCAGCCCCCCTGCAATCGGCAGGGACATCGGCAACTAGAGCAGGGTGCTCAGAGCCCCGTCCAACCCGACCTGGGACGTTCCCAGGGATGGGGCAGCTGCCACCTCTCTGGGCAGTCTGGGCCAGGGTTTCACCACACTTAGCATGAAAAATTTCTTCCTCATCTCCAGTCTGAATCTGCCCTCTTTCAGTTTAAAACCATTACCCCTTATCCTATCGCTATAGGCCCCTTTTAAGTACTGGCAGGCTGCAGTAAGGTCTCCCCAGAGCCTTCTCTGCTCCAGGCTGAACAACCCCAACTCTCTCAGCCTGTCCTCGCAGGAGAGGTGCTCCAGCCCTCTGAGCATTTTTGTGGCCCTCCACGATTTGGAGATGGTAACTCCAAATTTCTTCAAAATATACACATTTTTTTAATGTTCAGATAACTTTGGAATTGTTACCAATGGAGAGAGACTCTGGTTTTCACCTCTCTGCAATGTTCAGCTGTCCTAGTTAACCCCAGTGTCACACTAGAGACCACCAACCCATGGGTGTGTTGATAGCACATTTATGGCATTGTTCCCGTGCACTTGGTTGCTCCAACCTTCAACTCCTTGCATGGAGAAGAGTTGATGTCCAACAGATTTCAGGTACGGAGTCTGTTAATGCTTTTTGAGCTCTACTTCTCCCTGGTAAACTCCGTATAGAGATTTCTAATAACCTGACCAGACCGAGCAGAAAGCGAGACAACTGCAGGAAGCTGCTTTAGCACAGGGCCAACGTATAGCGGCAGGTCCTTGTCAGACAACGGACAGCTGTCAAGCTAAAATGAAAAATCAACTGAGAACAAGAGAAGTTGTTTTAAAAATTAATAGTCAGAAAATACTTTTCACCAAATTGAGACAGGCAACAAATGTTGCCTTCTCCCTCCTTTTTATTCTGAAGTAGCTGTGCTGCTGTGAGGGGAAGCGCTGCTCCCCCTTCTTCAGGAGAAGACTGCTGTACCCTCACTCAGCCGCTCCTTCAAAGAGGATTACCTAACGCTAAAAGGTACCATATCTTCCTATGAAAGGTGCTACACTGTCACCTAAAGGAAATTAAGTTGAAACTATGGGCAAATGTAATGTATGGCAGTACATTTTAGCTCAGGCTCTTGTCTGACTCCAGTGGAGCGTCACTGATTTACAACTACTGAGCATCTGGCTTAAATGTTCAATGTTACTGAAATAATTATTATAGCTCTTAAGGACAAAACTTTTTTTTTTTTAATGCTGTAAAAAACACACAGTCTGCTTAAATACCACTTTTTAATTAAAAAGTCAATTTTTTACATCATTCAAAATCAAAGAAAGAGTATGTAAGAACTAGGCTTTAGATATAAATTAAGGGGAAATGGAGTAAAAAAAAAAATTGCAACAGCTTGGAAACTATCCTAGGCATCATAGGATAAAGTAAACTGTACAGCACATAAAATTTTGGAATAAAAAAAACCCCTAACATCATGAGAAAAACAGGAAGGTTGGAAAAGCGGAGGAAAGTTGCAAGGAGCAACAGGAGCAGGGATTAAAATTTTATACAGCTCAGATATATTTTTAGATATTGGCATACCAAATGTTGTCAGCATAACATACGATTCAGCAATTCTGGAGTTGCAGTTTCTTTGAGAGAGAACTTAAAAGTTCATGTTATTTTTGTAAGCATTAGCAGTTAAGCTTAAATGGGGGATACCTTCTCAAATGGCACTATTAAACCAGGATGCAATTTGAAGACTGCTGTGTCTCATCTTTCAACTGAAAATATCTTAGTTCACTATTTGAGAAGAATATTTGAAAAATTTTTCCTTTTCCTGCCTCTGAAAAAGTCATCTCCCTTACTTCCTTACACTTCCCACTGTCTTACACCGATGACTAAAAAGCCAAATATTCTACTAAAGACAATTGATTTGGGCCTTTAGCATTTAATGCAATTATTTTTTCTTGAGATGCACTATAAAACTCTGAAAAAGATTTTATTGCACCCATTTCATTGCACCCAGGATGAATTTTGAAGGCTAATTTTGACACTAAACCAGAACTAAATGAATGCCAACTGGCAGAAATAACACATTAGTTCCATATGAAAGCTTTGTTCGGGTATTACTTCTCGCTATTAGCGGATGTGTTCACTGATACAATCTAGAAGATGCTAATACAATCTTACATTTCACTGCTTACTAGAAATATGATTAAGCCTCATAACAAAGTCATAATGGGATATAGTGCAAGATGCCTGTCCAGGGCTTCTTGAAATTTTCCCCAATTAAGACAGGCATGGCACCAAATGTCTGCGTGTGACAGCGTCAAAAGGATGGTGTAAGCGCAGCAGCCATCGACCTACCAATCCCAATGGAATGGGTTGTACAACTACAGAAAATCATGATCTGCTGTCCTTCAGGGAATCCAAAAGTATCACCCAAAAGAGATACCAACAAAAGTGCTGCGTGTAATGATCTTAAAGCTTTTCCATTAATTTAGTGTTCATAAAGTATCAGATTGGTGCTCCTTTAAGGTTGAATGTCTTCATTTGTCCTTATATATTAATTTTTAAATAATGGATTTAGCCACAATAAGTATCACCCTTGGAAGCAAGGAGGTTCAGAAGCACAGGAAGGTCAAGTCCAGTGATGAGAGGTTACCGGGTGGTACGATAGGGTTGTCTGAGGGTCTCTGCTTAGTCTTAGAGGACAGTGACATTACTCCAAAACATTATCAGAAAATGAGCAAAGAATAGAAGATCAGCATACACACGTTGTCAGGGAGGACTAAGTGTTAAATCCAGGAAGAGTCATGATGGAGAGCTGAGCTCTTCTCTTGACAAAAGCTCTTGTGCAGATTTTGCTCCACACCACAAGAAAGGGCAAAGATAAGAGTAATTTCTTTGATTTAGCACAACAACGTGCCTATTTCTTAATTTCGTCTTAGAAACGGATTCTCTTTTTCCACCAGCCGAGCCAATCTCTCTCTTCAGCAGAGATAAAAATGTATGGGAAGTAAGTGTACACAAAGTAACAGTACAAGATGGACTAAAGTGGAAGAAAATGAAAATGATGCTTTTAGACCTTAGATAATTTGAGACATGCACAGTATGATGAACAGGCTTCAAAAGACAGAGATTTGCCTTTAAAAACAACTGACAACTGTGTGTTAGACAACCAAGTCTGGAAAATTTCAATCTCTTAAAGAGCCAAAGTTTTGGGTTCTTTTTCCTTTTTAACACAGCATTAATCATAATTCAAATGAATCTATTCAATTTTTTCCATTGTCAGCTTGCCAGGTTAGCTTAGAGATCAAGCTTAGGTTCCAAATTAATTATCTATTTTTGTCGCTTTATTGCAGAGGTGAACGAATGAGAAGCAAATTATATCTTCATTTCAGCTTATAAATTGAAAAAAAAAAAGTATCTGCAGCTTAGCTTCAACCATTTTAATTTTTACATCTGTAGCTGGGATAAGAAACACGGTGAGGAGGTGCTAAAATGTTGCAAAAATCCTTAGGTGAAACAGTTAGGAATCTGATTCTATCATGTTTCTCCTTCATTTGTGCATATCCCACAGAAAGATATAATGATAATAAAGCTTCGATATTAACTAAATTTTGGATGCTCGCTTGAAAGGTACCAGTTAACCTTCTGCAACACCGCATGTTGACATCCGGATCCAAGAGGAGAGCGCTAATTGGGAAAGCAGTTTGGCTACCGTATTTTTCACATACGGCACTCGCGCATTACTTGTTCAAAACCTGTGGTTCGGCAGCGAGCGACAGGCACTGAAAAGCAATACGGAGGGAAATCTCACCTGAGCCCCCTCTCTCCCAGAAACCGCCAGCCCTCTCCCCACCAGAACACTCACAGCCTCAGGCTCTTCCCTCTGCCACCGCGGATTTTAAGCAAGTGTTACGAAGTTATTGGTTATCTGGAGATGTATTCTCAGATTTCAGGAGTGAAAGGTTCAAGTTGTTTACAAGACATTGCTGCAAATAAAAATAGCAGCCCTGAACTATAGTACATACCTTACAGGTAATGTTTTTTCCTAAATGTTTAAAATGTGTTGCTTCAGACAGGAACACCCTCCAATTTAATTGAGTTCATACAACAGTTTTTCATACTATCTTATCTGATCAAGAAAAAATAGAATAAACCGAAGTTCTGTTCAACTTTTAGTCAATATACAATCATTTCCATATAAGCAAAGCCAACCATATGAATATTTTTGAGTGCATGCACACTGTTCATCTTGAATCAAACTAATAGGCTGGCAAAGTGAAACTACTTCATTCTGTATTTTATTCCTTTCATCCCACAGTCAGAAATAGGAATTGTCCTTCAAACAAGCTGAAGAAGCAGTGCTGTGCGTGGGCAAGATGATTCGTGGACCCTTATCTGTGGACGTTTTCCAATATTTTTAAGTTAGAGATATGTTTTAAGTACTATATCCAACTAGACATTTGCTCTTACTTAATTCCCAGGCTGTACATACTTTAAAGGTACAGTAAAGGAAGATGAGGCAAAAAGGAGAGCAACTTTTCAGAAGAGAAGACAAACTGTCCTCGGAATTTTTTTTAAAAAGTTTAATTTTCTTCTTCAGTATAAGAATATACCATAAGTAACCCAACGATATAAATTAGCCATATAAGTCATACAATTTAACCCCTAAGGCGAAGTATCGTTATTCCTATTTTAAAGAGTTAAGCAACAAAGACACCGAGGCCAAACTGATCTATAACTTGCTTGAACACAGAGGTGTTTCAAATCTCATTTTAGCCATTGAAGGGAAAACAAGCCACGGATTTCTGCATGCGTCTAGCACTTTTCTGAACAGCCGTCGGTTTAGTTTTAGCCATTTATACAGTATTGCCAGGAACATCAGTCATGATAAGAGACTGCTTCGTGTACTCGCATCTAGTCGTACTGGCGACGCAACCGCCAGCGGACGCGGAAGCCAGACCATCCCCTGGACCTGAAGCCAGAATCGCTGCGTGAGCCCTAAAGCTTGACCCATTCGGTATGGAGACCAGACCAAAGCCAGGCCCCGCAGGGTCGAAGCGTTCAGCCACGGTTCTCAAAGGAACTCAAATACGCGAACCGCTTCCTACCTGCTTTAGGCTTGCCTTTTGAAGATGCTTCACCGCACACACGTATTTGTAGTTACCTAGTTTTACGAACTTGCTTATTCTAGCGAAACGTCAGGGAAAACAGCAGTTTAATTTAACATCTCTGTTTATCATAGGCTTAGCTGTGTTACAAGAGCTTTCCAATTTCAAACAGAGTGAAACAAATAAAACATAGGTGCCAGGTTCATTAGCATTTAATGAATAACAAATTAACTTGCCTCTGCTAGTAATCTGAACTTGTCTTTCTCCTGAGTTTTTCCATTATATTATCTTCTTTCATGCAAATTAAAGGACTACACAAGCACAATTAGATGTGGCAGCTACAAACAACCGGAAAAGAGCTCAGCAAAGTAAATTACAGAAGTCTTCTTTATTCAAACCAAGCATGTATCAATTCAGATAACTGGCAGCTCTCTTGAGCTTTTATCCATCGCAGCCCAGACAGGAAATGGGTACTAAGTATGTGTTTCTATGAAAATAAGCCATGGCTACTTCCTCCCTTCTTTCATTTCCTCTCCTTTCCCACTGCTTATAAACTCAGTTTCTCAACATTAACCTGATGAATTGTCTCATTCCTCTGTTTTACTCACAGACCGGCTCACTAGAGTATGTAAATATAGATCCCTCTGCTGATCTTAATAAATTCCCTTTCTATGACATTATTTGTCCAAAAAATTTCAACATTTTCCTTGAATCCCCACTACGTTTGCCTTGAGTATCTCGGGCTCCTGTTTCTTTCCCTGAGCACTCTGCTACAAGGGAGCAGAAAGCTACACCGTAAGGAAGCTTTAAACTTAGATTCTTCCATTACAAAAATATTTTAATTGTATTTTTCTCTAAAATCTTATCCTATCTGTTGGAACTAGTGGGAGTACAACAGACATACCACTGCGTAATTTTGGCTGTCATTTTTAAAATGATATTTCAATTATAAATGCCTAAAACCAAACCAAAGTTTTAAAACATAGTTTCCTAAAATGTTTCTTTGTTCTTAAGAAGCCAGTTGCTGTTCTTTACATTTAACTTGCTCCAATTCAAGAAAAAAATAAAAGCCATGAATTAATAATAAGCATTGTTTGAAAACAACAGTTTCTAAACATTTTAATAATACAATTATAATTCAGATATAATAGCATACTTTTTCAAAATATCCAATTTATTTAGTGAAAATTCACTGCCATTTTTCAAACTTGCTAGGGGAGGCAAAGGATCTCCACTCCTATGTTACATCATATTGCTTGTACATGATGTTGTTCGGCACCTTTGAAAATTAGAGTATCCAACAGCCTGAGCCGTTAGCCACATGAAGTAGCCATGTACTGAACTGATCTTTCTTTTTGCCCATGTATCTGTTATTCTGCCTACAGAAGTCATGAAAATTTTACGGGGCAAGGTTTGACAACGTTTAAAAATTTTATGGGGCAAGGTTTGACAACGTTTAGCAGCCGGCACACACACAGAACAGAGTTTATATACAACCCGAGGATAATAGTCCATAGCAAAAGGTCTGAAACATACGTCACGGACCTCCTCACCACCCACAGTTTTACTCCACAAAGTTCAGCTGTCACACCCCGTGACTTGCTAATGAAGACATAGATGATAACACATACCACCTACGCAGGAGATGGGAGATCTTAAAATGTGTTAATGAGAACGACGTGGAAGATTAAGCCACAGACTACAGTGTGGATGAAACAATTAGAAAATGAAATGATGCCCATGAAGTTTCTGGCATACAAGAGGATCAGAACAATTTGTTCTTCGTCAGTTCCGTGCTGTGTTAATACAGTGTACACCTACTTCATGGTTAAAGATGAGAATAACCTACTTAACAGGAACAAACCCAAACAACTACTCTACATGTGCCACCTATTTTCGTCTAGCAAACTTTGTCTTGCGAAGGTTGCAAACTACGTTTTACCTTGCAAAAATTATTCTCAGATATCCTGAGAATCAGTTAGGTTCTTATCATTCTATTCTTTCCAAGGAGACCGGTGATTATTTCTATGCTCTTCTGACATTGACCTCTAGGAAGAAGTTGACCACAGGGCCAGCAAATTTTTGCCGTTTCTTTTGCGGTAAATTAACCTTCCACAGACAAGTAACTTTAGGAGCAAAAGTCAAGATGTTTGGTATCTGGAGTTTAACTGTTCAACAGCAAGGCAACGCTGACCCTCTCCTGAGACCGAAATATAGGCCACAGATTTAATTAACGTATCAGAGAATACTACTGGCTCCTTCTCGTGCCCTAGAAATCAAGCAAGATTCATGAACTTTTTTTGTAACCCCTGGAGTATGTTTTAGGGAGGTAAATGACAAACACTGACCGAGCAAGGAAAGCAGCTTGATTTTATATGGAATTAATCTTTAAATGAAGGGAATAGAAAAATCTTTTCCTTGCCAAGCAACATATGTCATGAGTACTTACTGGTATAACCAGGGGTAACCAGGCCATAAACAAGCCTTGGCTTCGGAGAAGCATTGTGGAAGCATTTTGTCAGGCAGTCTCACAGCGGTTTGCTCTACTTCTGCCTCGTGCTTAAATACTCATTTAGAACAGTGCTACGTTTGTTATAATTTCTAAGCCAGTATGGAAAGTGGTTTCCCAGCAGGGAGCAAACCCTAGAATCTGCAATCCAGTGCAGGAGCACACTGAGCTGTTGGGGACTCCCCCCCGTAATATCTCATTTCCTTTTATGCTCCAAGGTTGAACAGGAACAGATGTGGGATGTTGTGATCACTGCTTTTTCCGCACGGAGAATAGTTTAATGGTTCTGTATCGCAGGCAACAGCTTCCCATGCCTATTGCAGTGATCTTATCAAGGTTGCAAACTATCTAATCAAAAGAAATGCATTTTGATGTCTACAGCCGCCTTCACAGCTTTCTGTTTTACACTGATTAGCAAAGCCAGCAAGTTTTTATCTCGATTTTTAAGTGCAAATTGGAGCATTGGTACTATAGGAAACTCCATAGCCAAGCAAATAAAGTTTGGGGCTTTTTAACATGAATAAAGCAGCTTGAAAAAATTTGGAGACATAAAAGACGTAAAAGATTAAAAGTACATTTCAAGTGAGGACAATAGCAAAAAACCTCCAAAAATGTGCATGTGTGTAGGGGGGTACCTTTTAATCTTTCCGTGTAGGAAATCTCTGAAAAGGGAGGAACATACAGGGATGCCACAGACTCAGACAGCCCTTCCTTGGCATCATTCAGATGAATTGCGCTGCTTATTCTGTTTTAGAGAGTAAGAACCAACTACAAGGAGATTCACCCATACATATTTGTTAGGAGTTACACACATCATCTAGCCCACCTTCAAAGACTGGATAAGACCTAAGAGTTCAGCGTATTAATGCCTCTGTCCCTGCAAACTTGTACAGGCAACATTCAGCCTTTAAAATCTGCCCATAACGATATTAACTTTAACAATGAACGCTTGCATTGTGTCTCATTTTATCTTGAAAAGCACATCTGCCAAAACTCAAATCTAGACTTGCAAGCTCCACGCTAACCTATACTGAAATTTTTTTCCATTAAACTTCAGCTATACAGATGTAAATTTGAACTGCATGCTTACCGACAGCCCACCGGTGCCCACTGAGGGCGATAACAAAGATTTCATTCATCGTAACCCAGTGCAGAAAGCATCAAATCCACAAGCACGATGCTAGTTTGCAGTGCCTCATTTCAGAGCTGAAGTAACTGCAGTCCATAAAATACAAAGTACAAGAGCAGAACACCCTTGATTTGTTGTCTTCTTCCTACCAACCGTTTGTATCACATATGGTGCCGTTATCTACATACAGGAACCACATCGACGTGACTGTTCATTTTATTTTCACATGTATTTGTCATTCTCAATAATCAGGACAAAATTATGACTTGTAAAATGCTTCTAAGCACATATTTCAGCTTTCAATTTAGTTCATGAGCTTGATTTAGGTTTAATTTAGCACAATTTAAGTTACAGTTCAGATTTCCTCTCCGTAACTAAAGTCACATCATTTCCGCCCTGCCCATCCATATTCTCTACCAGAGCACTACGCTTTCAGTACTGTGGTAGTTCTTTTTCTTGTGTCACGTTGATTTACGCCTTACTTTGGGAAATGCTCACACTTCAACATTTTGACTAAATTATGAGCTCAATTCAGATATACGCTTCACCTAGAAATTCTGTTGGCTTTAGTGGGAATTTGCATGTGCAAGGAATGCAAAAGTAGACCATGTTCATAACGAACGCAAAGAAAAATATCACAGCTCTTTTGCTGGGCACTTGCCTGACTTTCATCCGATTCCAACAGAATAAATTGATGGAAACGATTATTTTTTACCTGTTCGCTTCGGTTCTGTTAAGTGCAATCTTGCATACTTAAACAGTTGCATTAACTGTTTTGGAGAGTATCATACAAACAGGTTTGTTTCTTGAGAAGCGCAAAGGATCACCTTTTATGCTCTACTTTTTTTGCACAACTATTTAGAATCATGATATATGTCATCATACTTTTCAATTTCTGACATCTCTTGGTTCTTTCTGTGTTCTTTTGACAAAAGTCTTCATTTATATACATTTGACTTGGGTTTGTACGTAGGGTCCAGGTGGACCTTTGGCCTTCATCGCTTAGCCTTGAGTTTGATGGAACTTAGTTTTCCTTCAATATAGACTATATGCAGTCATTCCTCCAATAATCAATAACAGAATTAAAGGCAAGAACAATTAAAACCAGTAAAACCTCATGTGAAAATAAATTGAATAACTGACATCTCACGGGAACACTTTGTATTTGCTTTCTCTGATATTTTTCTGATTAGAAATCTCTCCTTGTCATGTGCACATTCTAGAGATTTTAGCTTTGTGTGGGCAGGTTCATGCATGCCAGGGGAAGAGGTGGGAATAGAGAGGTCTCTTCATCCGTCTTATCTAGGCAGCATGCCAAAGGACTACCTGGCTTACCTGACTTCAAGGCAACATCCCACAGAGGTTTTGGCTGTTTACTATGAAGTACATATATGAATGCCAACGGGGAGGGAATGGTGAGCGTCAGCCCTTAATGAGGTTTCTGACTTTGTCAGATAACAATTCATCTCAAATACACCTCAATTTCCCACAATGCTACGAGCTCCTCTGTAAGGGCATACTTGCCAAGACATTTTCTCCTCCAAGGGAATACGTTAGTTTGGGGGATAATAGTGTGTATATAAGAACTCTCACATTTACGCTTCTGAAGATAGTCATAAAGGAAAAAGATTTAAAATAGTCTGGCATAAGAACTCATTTTTAAAAATAAATTTAAAGGTATATTAACTATCAGATACAGATAAAGTACTGTTCTTCAAAGTCATGTGTATTTTCCTGTTTTTGTGCATATTAAAAACACTGTATCCAAAAGAGAGCACTGACAGTTTACGTCTCCATTCTTTTGTTATTTTATATTCTAATTAAATTATTTTTCACATAAAGTGTGAGGATGCCATTCTGAGCATGGAAAAGGGTAAATGGGAGCTTATATGATGGCATACGCTGTATTCCAGTTAAATGGAATTATCTCTGCACTATCTGATCTAGACAGACAGTGAATAGCATTTGCTATGCCGGCACAGGTCAGCTGCTCAGCGAACGCTACTGGCCCTTTCTGAGTATCGAAACAGCTAAAGTACCTAATGCCTTTAAGTAATTAGATTGTTTTCCTCACTACTAGGGAAGATTTAATAATTCCGTTTGCTATGAGTACCATCATTCTCATGAGCAGAATTCAGCTTTGAGGAGAAATTCCATGAACACTTACACAACTTTTTTTATTATTTTTTTTTTATTTTCTCCTTTCGCTTTGTTTTATTTTTATATAAAGAATTTCATAGAGCCAGATTCTATTTTATTTTTTCCTACAATATTGCATTGAATTTACTTTGTAATATATCAGCAAAGGCCTCAGAAACAACTTATGCTCTTTCTTAGAAAACATTTCAAAACAGCGTGTTTTTGGGGGGGGCGTTGGTTTGTTTTTTGGGGTTTTTTGTTGTTATTTTTTCTTTAAATAGGAGAGCCTATTATGTCACTTTCCTTCCTTTCATCCATTTTATTAGCTGGAGTAGTCCACTCGAGGACTCAAGAAGTTGAAGTTCATGTGGAACGTTCAGATGTGGAACAATTAGACACAGAATTTCTCACCACGACTTCAAAGTTTGAGATTTGTATCACAATCCAACAGCAGTTAAATGCACCTTCCAAGTTGCTCAAAGCTCATTTTGACAGCATTTTATTTCTTCTGATTGTTTCAAAATTTATTTCCCTGTTCATTCCCTGCCAATGCAAGGCTCTACAAAGCAACAGCAGTAAAATGCTTCGAAAACCCACACCGGGCTTTGTCTATAAACAGCTGCAAAATGGACTAAATTGAGAATTGCATATGCACTCCACAGGGACGGAAATTTTTGAAGTGATCACTGATGCTATTCAGGGAAAAGAGGAGAGCAGCAGTGAATAACGGAATTAGGTGAGGTCCAGTCAAACCTCTCATTCAATTCCTATCTGTAAATCACTACATATGTTTCTGGCAATAGCAGCATAGGAAGTCATATGCTGTTTCAGCAAACCATTTATATTTAATTAAACTTATAAAGTCTAAGTCCCAAGTTACAATTTTTGCCGTTTTGATTCAAGCTATGGTTCATTTATTTTAATGCCTTTGGGAGTTGTGCCAGTTAATAACTGAAGAGGTCATTTTGTTATTAATTGTTTCTTGCTTTTCCATCCTGTGTATTTATTTAGCTTACAGTGAAGGGAGTTTTGAAATTTCTGAAGGGCTACCGGTAGGCACAGTCACTGCCAGCTCCGTGTTTTAGCCGAGATTGAGGCTTTGAACTCATATCCCAAACCAACACGGAGACACGTTATATGTATATATCTATGTGTATCTTCCAATACAACAACGGAGACAATTTTCACATTGCTGGAGTCGGGTACCGGTGTGCTCACCTTTGATTTGTTTGCTAAAACGCAGTTCTGTGTCTGACGTGTTACAATCTACTAACATCCGCAGGAAAGCTCTTGCTAGCACGGCACCGTCACTTCAGGAGCTGCAATCGGCAAGCAAAGCGCGCTCATATTCTATGTTCATAAAACCGTTTCACCCCCCTTGGTGGGTTTCTGAAGCAATGCAATACTAAAACAATACCCTTACTAGCAAGTTGTAATACAAGTAATGTTTTATTTGTCGTGTGTCATCCCCCCCCGCCCCAACAAACTAAATCAACGCTCATTAAAGCACAAAATACCATGCTGAAAACAAGCACGCACACAGACATTTTCTCAAGGACAGGAGAGTGGAAGGAGAGGAATAAAGAAACAGCTGCTATTTTAACTGACCACATCATGTCTTCTGATAATAGCAAATACATTGTGAGAAAGCCTATAAATACATTTAAAACCTAGAAGATAATACGGGCCACCTCGTTTGCTAGTTATTTCCAGACCGTACCTGGAACTTCAGCAGCCAAAGCCAACAGAACTTCCTGCTCTGCTGCCTCTTACTATAAAACAGAATTTATAGTGAAAAGTAATGGTTCTTGTAAATATATTTTCTCAGCCGTATCAATAAAACCACAGCTATAGCTGTGTTCCAGAAAGGCCTCGGATTGTGTTGAGTGGCCATTTCTCGTTTCCTCCTTTGGACATCCATGCTTCAGCATCTCTGATTATAATGCACCGTTAAAGAGTATTGAAAAATACATTGCAACACTTCTCATTTGCCAATAAATGTTCCCTGTGCATAAACTCAGGCAACGTATAGAAATTCTTATGTTGGAAAGACTTGGGGATAAATGATTTTTCACTGGATTCTACTCTGTGTTATTCAAGAGTTCTGATACCTGCCGATCT